>NC_074665.1:9351776-9651776 GCF_029448725.1 Salvelinus fontinalis | reverse complement strand
AACATCTACCACCCCACTACCACTACCAGATTTGAGCCATAAGGGAGACTAGACATCTACCACGCTACTACCACTATCAGATTAGAGCCATAAGGGTGACTAGACATCTACCACCCCACTACCACTATCAGATTAGAGCCATAAGGGAGACTAGACATCTACCACCCCACTACCACTATAAGATTAGAGCCATAAGGGAGACTAGACATCTACCACGCTACTACAACTATCAGATTAGAGCCATAAGGGAGTCTAGACATCTACCACCCCACTACCACTATCAGAATTGAGCCACAAGGGAGACTATACATCTACCACCCCACTAACACTACCAGATTAGAGCCATAAGGGAGACTAGACATCTACCACCTCACTACCACTATCAGATTAGAGCCAGAAGGGAGACTAGACTTCTACCACCACACTACCACTATCAAATTAGAGCCATAAGGGAGACTAGACATCTTCCACCCCACTATCAGATTAGAGCCATAAAGGAGCATAGACATCTACCACCCCACTACCACTATCAGATTAGAGCCATAAGGGACACTAGACATCTACCACCACACTATCAGATTAGAGCCATAAAGGAGACTAGACATCTACCACCCCACTACCACTATCAAATTAGAGCCATAAGGGAGCCTAGACATCTTCCACCCCACTACCACTATCAGATTAGAGCCATAAGGGAGACTAGACATCTACCACGCTACTACCACTATCAGATTAGAGCCATACGGGAGACTAGACATCTACCACCCCACTAAAACTATCAGAATTGAGCCACAAGGGAGACTAGACATCTACCACCCCACTACCACTACCAGATTAGAGCCATAAGGGAGACTAGACATCTACCACCCCACTATCAGATTAGAGCCATAAGGGAGTCTAGACATCTACCACCCCACTACCACTATCAAATTAGAGCCATAAGGGAGACTAGACATCTACCACCCCACTACCATTATCAAATTAGAGCAATAAGGGAGCCTAGACATCTACCACCCCACTACCACTATCAGATTAGAGCCATAAGGGAGTCTAGACATCTACCACCCCACTACCACTATGAGAATTGAGCCACAAGGGAGACAATACATCTACCACCCCACTAACACTACCAGATTAGAGCCATAAGGGAGACTAGACATCTACCACCTCACTACCACTATCAGATTAGAGCCAGAAGGGAGACTAGACTTCTACCACCACACTACCACTTTCAAATTAGAGCCATAAGGGAGACTAGACATCTTCCACCCCACTATCAGATTAGAGCCATAAAGGAGCATAGACATCTACCACCCCACTACCACTATCAGATTAGAGCCATAAGGGACACTAGACATCTACCACCACACTATCAGATTAGAGCCATAAAGGAGACTAGACATCTACCACCCCACTACCACTATCAAATTAGAGCCATAAGGGAGCCTAGACATCTACCACCCTACTACCACTATCAGATTAGAGCCATAAGGGAGACTAGACATCTACCACCCCACTATGAGATTAGAGCCATAAGGGAGTCTAGACATCTACCACCCCACTACCACTATCAGATTAGAGCCATAAGGGAGACTAGACATCTACCACCCCACTACCACTATCAGATTAGAGCCAAAAGGGAGAAAAGACATCTACCACCCCACTACCACTACCAGATTAGAGCCATAAGGGAGACTTCTACCACCCCACTACCACTATCAAATTAGAGCCATAAGGGAGGCTAGACATCTTCCACCCCACTATCAGATTAGAGCCATAAAGGAGCCTAGACATCTACCACCCACTACCACTATCAGATTAGAGCCATAAGGGAGACTAGACATCTACCAACCCACTATCAGATTAGAGCCATAAAGGAGACTAGACATCTACCACCCCATTACCACTATTAAATTAGAGCCATAATGGAGCCTAGACATCTACCACCCCACTACCACTATCAGATTAGAGCCATAGGGGAGACTAGACATCTACCACCCCACTATCAGATTAGAGCCATAAGGGAGGCTAGACATCTACCACCCCACTACCACTATCAGATTAGAGCCATAAGGGAGACAAAACATCTACCACCCCACTACCACTACCAGATTTGAGCCATAAGGGAGACTAGACATCTACCACGCTACTACCACTATCAGATTAGAGCCATAAGGGTGACTAGACATCTACCACCCCACTACCACTATCAGATTAGAGCCATAAGGGAGACTAGACATCTACCACCCCACTACCACTATAAGATTAGAGCCATAAGGGAGACTAGACATCTACCACGCTACTACAACTATCAGATTAGAGCCATAAGGGAGTCTAGACATCTACCACCCCACTACCACTATCAGAATTCAGCCACAAGGGAGACTATACATCTACCACCCCACTAACACTACCAGATTAGAGCCATAAGGGAGACTAGACATCTACCACCTCACTACCACTATCAGATTAGAGCCAGAAGGGAGACTAGACTTCTACCACCACACTACCACTATCAAATTAGAGCCATAAGGGAGACTAGACATCTTCCACCCCACTATCAGATTAGAGCCATAAAGGAGCATAGACATCTACCACCCCACTACCACTATCAGATTAGAGCCATAAGGGACACTAGACATCTACCACCACACTATCAAATTAGAGCCATAAGGGAGCCTAGACATCTACCACCCCACTACCACTATCAGATTAGAGAAACAAGTGAGACTAGACATCTACCACCCCACTATGAGATTAGAGCCATAAGGGAGTCTAGACATCTACCACCCCACTACCACTATCAGATTAGAGCCATAAGGGAGACTAGACATCTACCACCCCACTACCACTACCAGATTAGAGCCATAAGGGAGACTAGACATCTACCACGCTACTACCACTATCAGATTAGAGCCATAAGGGAGACTAGACATCTACCACCCCACTAAAACTATCAGAATTGAGCCACAAGGGAGACTAGACATCTACCACCCCACTATCAGATTAGAGCCATAAAGGAAACTAGACATCTACCACCCCACTATGAGATTAGAGCCACAAGGGAGTCTAGACATCTACCACCCCACTACCACTATCAAATTAGAGCCATAAGGGAGACTAGATATCTACCACCCCCCTACCACTACCAGATTAGAGCCATAAGGCAGACTACACATCTACCACCCCACTACCACTATCACATTAGAGCCATAAGGGAGACTAGACATCTACCACCCCACTACCACTATCAAATTAGAGCCATAAGGGAAACTAGACATCTACCACCCCACTACCTCTATCAAATTAGAGCCATAAGGGAGACTAGACATCTACCACCCCACTACCACTATCAGATTAGAGCCATAAGGGAGACTAGACATCTACCACCCCACTACCACTACAAGATTAGAGCCATAAGGGAGACTAGACATCCACCACCCCACTATCAGATTAGAGCCATAAAGGAAACTAGACATCTACCATCCCACTACCACTATCAGATTAGAGCCATAAGGGAGACTAGACATCTACCACCCCACTATCAGATTAGAGCCATAAAGGAAACTAGACATCTACCATCCCACTACCAAATTAGAGCCATAAGGGAGACTAGACATCTACCACCCCACTACCACTACCAGATTAGAGCCATAAGGGAGACTAGACATCTACCACCCAACTATCAGATTAGAGCCATAAGGGAAACTAGACATCTACCACCCCACTACCTCTATCAAAATAGAGCCATATGGGAGACTAGACATCTACCACCCCACTACAACTATCAGATTAGAGCCATAAGGGAGACTAGACATCTACCACCCCACTACCACTATCAGATTAGAGCCATAAAGGAGACTAGACATCTACCACCCCACTACCACTATCAGATTAGAGCCATAAGGGAGACTAGACATCTACCACCCCACTACCACTATCACATTAGAGCCATAAGGGAGACTAGACATCTACCACCCCACTACCACTATCAAATTAGAGCCATAAGGGAGACTAGACATCTACCACCCCACTACCATTATCAAATTAGAGCAATAAGGGAGCCTAGACATCTACCACCCCACTACCACTATCAGATTAGAGCCATAAGGGAGACTAGACATCTACCACCCCACTATGAGATTAGAGCCATAAGGGAGTCTAGACATCTACCACCCCACTACCACTATCAGATTAGAGCCATAAGGGAGACTAGACATCTACCACCCCACTACCACTACCAGATTAGAGCCATAAGGGAGACTAGACATCTACCACGCTACTACCACTATCAGATTAGAGCCATAAGGGAGACTAGACATCTACCACCCCACTACCACTATCAGATTAGAGCCAAAAGGGAGACTAGACATCTACCACCCCACTACCACTACCAGATTAGAGCCATAAGGGAGACTTCTACCACCCCACTACCACTATCAAATTAGAGCCATAAGGGAGGCTAGACATCTTCCACCCCACTATCAGATTAGAGCCATAAAGGAGCCTAGACATCTACCACCCACTACCACTATCAGATTAGAGCCATAAGGGAGACTAGACATCTACCAACCCACTATCAGATTAGAGCCATAAAGGAGACTAGACATCTACAACCCCATTACCACTATTAAATTAGAGCCATAAGGGAGCCTAGACATCTACCACCCCACTACCACTATAAGATTAGAGCCATAGGGGAGACTAGACATCTACCACCCCACTATCAGATTAGAGCCATAAGGGAGGCTAGACATCTACCACCCCACTACCACTATCAGATTAGAGCCATAAGGGAGACAAAACATCTACCACCCCACTACCACTACCAGATTTGAGCTATAAGGGAGACTAGACATCTACCACGCTATTTCCACTATCAGATTAGAGCCATAAGGGTGACTAGACATCTACCACCCCACTACCACTATCAGATTAGAGCCATAAGGGAGACTAGACATCTACCACCCCAATACCACTATAAGATTAGAGCCATAAGGGAGACTAGACATCTACCACGCTACTACAACTATCAGATTAGAGCCATAAGGGAGTCTAGACATCTACCACCCCACTACCACTATCAGAATTGAGCCACAAGGGAGACTATACATCTACCACCCCACTAACACTACCAGATTAGAGCCATAAGGGAGACTAGACATATTCCAACCCCCTAAAAGATTAGAGCCATAAAGGAGCATAGACATCTACCACCCCACTACCACTATCAGATTAGAGCCATAAGGGAGACTAGACATCTACCACCCCACTACCACTATCACATTAGAGCCATAAGGGAGACTAGACATCTACCACCCCACTACCACTATCAAATTAGAGCCATAAGGGAGACTAGACATCTACCACCCCACTACCATTATCAAATTAGAGCAATAAGGGAGCCTAGACATCTACCACCCCACTACCACTATCAGATTAGAGCCATAAGGGAGACTAGACATCTACCACCCCACTATGAGATTAGAGCCATAAGGGAGTCTAGACATCTACCACCCCACTACCACTATCAGATTAGAGCCATAAGGGAGACTAGACATCTACCACCCCACTACCACTACCAGATTAGAGCCATAAGGGAGACTAGACATCTACCACGCTACTACCACTATCAGATTAGAGCCATAAGGGAGATTAGACATCTACCACCCCACTACCACTATCAGATTAGAGCCAAAAGGGAGACTAGACATCTACCACCCCACTACCACTACCAGATTAGAGCCATAAGGGAGACATCTACCACCCCACTACCACTATCAAATTAGAGCCATAAGGGAGGCTAGACATCTTCCACCCCACTATCAGATTAGAGCCATAAAGAAGCATAGACATCTACCACCCCACTACCACTATCAGATTAGAGCCATAAGGGACACTAGACATCTACCACCACACTATCAGATTAGAGCCATAAAGGAGACTAGACATCTACCACCCCACTACCACTATCAAATTAGAGCCATAAGGGAGCCTAGACATCTACCACCCCACTACCACTATCAGATTAGAGCCATAAGGGAGACTAGACATCTACCACCCCACTACCACTATCAAATTAGAGCCATAAGGGAGACTAGACATCTACCACCCCACTACCATTATCAAATTAGAGCAATAAGGGAGCCTAGACATCTACCACCCCACTACCACTATCAGATTAGAGCCATAAGGGAGTCTAGACATCTACCACCCCACTACCACTATGAGAATTGAGCCACAAGGGAGACTATACATCTACCACCCCACTAACACTACCAGATTAGAGCCATAAGGGAGCCTAGACATCTACCACCCCACTACCACTATCAGATTAGAGTCATAAGGGAGTCTAGACATCTACCACCCCACTACCACTATGAGAATTGAGCCACAAGGGAGACTAGACTTCTACCACCACACTACCACTATCAAATTAGAGCCATAAGGGAGACTAGACATCTTCCACCCCACTATCAGATTAGAGTCATAAAGGAGCATAGACATCTACCACCCCACTACCACTATCAGATTAGAGCCATAAGGGACACTAGACATCTACCACCACACTATCAGATTAGAGCCATAAAGGAGACTAGACATCTACCACCCCACTACCACTATCAAATTAGAGCCATAAGGGAGCCTAGACATCTACCACCCCACTACCACTATCAGATTAGAGCCATAAGGGAGACTAGACATCTACCACCCCACTATGAGATTAGAGCCATAAGGGAGTCTAGACATCTACCACCCCACTACCACTATCAGATTAGAGCCATAAGGGAGACTAGACATCTACCACCCCACTACCACTACCAGATTAGAGCCATAAGGGAGACTAGACATCTACCACGCTACTACCACTATCAGATTAGAGCCATAAGGGAGACTAGACATCTACCACCCCACTACCACTATCAGATTAGAGCCAAAAGGGAGACTAGACATCTACAACCCCACTACCACTACCAGATTAGAGCCATAAGGGAGACTTCTACCACCCCACTACCACTATCAAATTAGAGCCATAAGGGAGGCTAGACATCTTCCACCCCACTATCAGATTAGAGCCATAAAGGAGCCTAGACATCTACCACCCACTACCACTATCAGATTAGAGACATAATGGAGACTAGACATCTACCAACCCACTATCAGATTAGAGCCATAAAGGAGACTAGACATCTACCACCCCATTACCACTATTAAATTAGAGCCATAAGGGAGCCTAGACATCTACCACCCCACTACCACTATCAGATTAGAGCCATAGGGGAGACTAGACATCTACCACCCCACTATCAGATTAGAGCCATAAGGGAGGCTAGACATCTACCACCCCACTACCACTATCAGATTAGAGCCATAAGGGAGACAAAACATCTACCACCCCACTACCACTACCAGATTTGAGCCATAAGGGAGACTAGACATCTACCACGCTACTACCACTATCAGATTAGAGCCATAAGGGTGACTAGACATCTACCACCCCACTACCACTATCAGATTAGAGCCATAAGGGAGACTAGACATCTACCACCCCACTACCACTATAAGATTAGAGCCATAAGGGAGACTAGACATCTACCACGCTACTACAACTATCAGATTAGAGCCATAAGGGAGTCTAGACATCTACCACCCCACTACCACTATCAGAATTGAGCCACAAGGGAGACTATACATCTACCACCCCACTAACACTACCAGATTAGAGCCATAAGGGAGACTAGACATCTACCACCTCACTACCACTATCAGATTAGAGCCAGAAGGGAGACTAGACTTCTACCACCACACTACCACTATCAAATTAGAGCCATAAGGGAGACTAGACATCTTCCACCCCACTATCAGATTAGAGCCATAAAGGAGCATAGACATCTACCACCCCACTACCACTATCAGATTAGAGCCATAAGGGACACTAGACATCTACCACCACACTATCAGATTAGAGCCATAAAGGAGACTAGACATCTACCACCCCACTACCACTATCAAATTAGAGCCATAAGGGAGCCTAGACATCTTCCACCCCACTACCACTATCAGATTAGAGCCATAAGGGAGACTAGACATCTACCACGCTACTACCACTATCAGATTAGAGCCATACGGGAGACTAGACATCTACCACCCCACTAAAACTATCAGAATTGAGCCACAAGGGAGACTAGACATCTACCACCCCACTACCACTACCAGATTAGAGCCATAAGGGAGACTAGACATCTACCACCCCACTATCAGATTAGAGCCATAAGGGAGTCTAGACATCTACCACCCCACTACCACTATCAAATTAGAGCCATAAGGGAGACTAGACATCTACCACCCCACTACCATTATCAAATTAGAGCAATAAGGGAGCCTAGACATCTACCACCCCACTACCACTATCAGATTAGAGCCATAAGGGAGTCTAGACATCTACCACCCCACTACCACTATGAGAATTGAGCCACAAGGGAGACAATACATCTACCACCCCACTAACACTACCAGATTAGAGCCATAAGGGAGACTAGACATCTACCACCTCACTACCACTATCAGATTAGAGCCAGAAGGGAGACTAGACTTCTACCACCACACTACCACTTTCAAATTAGAGCCATAAGGGAGACTAGACATCTTCCACCCCACTATCAGATTAGAGCCATAAAGGAGCATAGACATCTACCACCCCACTACCACTATCAGATTAGAGCCATAAGGGACACTAGACATCTACCACCACACTATCAGATTAGAGCCATAAAGGAGACTAGACATCTACCACCCCACTACCACTATCAAATTAGAGCCATAAGGGAGCCTAGACATCTACCACCCTACTACCACTATCAGATTAGAGCCATAAGGGAGACTAGACATCTACCACCCCACTATGAGATTAGAGCCATAAGGGAGTCTAGACATCTACCACCCCACTACCACTATCAGATTAGAGCCATAAGGGAGACTAGACATCTACCACCCCACTACCACTATCAGATTAGAGCCAAAAGGGAGAAAAGACATCTACCACCCCACTACCACTACCAGATTAGAGCCATAAGGGAGACTTCTACCACCCCACTACCACTATCAAATTAGAGCCATAAGGGAGGCTAGACATCTTCCACCCCACTATCAGATTAGAGCCATAAAGGAGCCTAGACATCTACCACCCACTACCACTATCAGATTAGAGCCATAAGGGAGACTAGACATCTACCAACCCACTATCAGATTAGAGCCATAAAGGAGACTAGACATCTACCACCCCATTACCACTATTAAATTAGAGCCATAATGGAGCCTAGACATCTACCACCCCACTACCACTATCAGATTAGAGCCATAGGGGAGACTAGACATCTACCACCCCACTATCAGATTAGAGCCATAAGGGAGGCTAGACATCTACCACCCCACTACCACTATCAGATTAGAGCCATAAGGGAGACAAAACATCTACCACCCCACTACCACTACCAGATTTGAGCCATAAGGGAGACTAGACATCTACCACGCTACTACCACTATCAGATTAGAGCCATAAGGGTGACTAGACATCTACCACCCCACTACCACTATCAGATTAGAGCCATAAGGGAGACTAGACATCTACCACCCCACTACCACTATAAGATTAGAGCCATAAGGGAGACTAGACATCTACCACGCTACTACAACTATCAGATTAGAGCCATAAGGGAGTCTAGACATCTACCACCCCACTACCACTATCAGAATTCAGCCACAAGGGAGACTATACATCTACCACCCCACTAACACTACCAGATTAGAGCCATAAGGGAGACTAGACATCTACCACCTCACTACCACTATCAGATTAGAGCCAGAAGGGAGACTAGACTTCTACCACCACACTACCACTATCAAATTAGAGCCATAAGGGAGACTAGACATCTTCCACCCCACTATCAGATTAGAGCCATAAAGGAGCATAGACATCTACCACCCCACTACCACTATCAGATTAGAGCCATAAGGGACACTAGACATCTACCACCACACTATCAAATTAGAGCCATAAGGGAGCCTAGACATCTACCACCCCACTACCACTATCAGATTAGAGAAACAAGTGAGACTAGACATCTACCACCCCACTATGAGATTAGAGCCATAAGGGAGTCTAGACATCTACCACCCCACTACCACTATCAGATTAGAGCCATAAGGGAGACTAGACATCTACCACCCCACTACCACTACCAGATTAGAGCCATAAGGGAGACTAGACATCTACCACGCTACTACCACTATCAGATTAGAGCCATAAGGGAGACTAGACATCTACCACCCCACTAAAACTATCAGAATTGAGCCACAAGGGAGACTAGACATCTACCACCCCACTATCAGATTAGAGCCATAAAGGAAACTAGACATCTACCACCCCACTATGAGATTAGAGCCACAAGGGAGTCTAGACATCTACCACCCCACTACCACTATCAAATTAGAGCCATAGGGGAGACTAGATATCTACCACCCCCCTACCACTACCAGATTAGAGCCATAAGGCAGACTACACATCTACCACCCCACTACCACTATCACATTAGAGCCATAAGGGAGACTAGACATCTACCACCCCACTACCACTATCAAATTAGAGCCATAAGGGAAACTAGACATCTACCACCCCACTACCTCTATCAAATTAGAGCCATAAGGGAGACTAGACATCTACCACCCCACTACCACTATCAGATTAGAGCCATAAGGGAGACTAGACATCTACCACCCCACTACCACTACAAGATTAGAGCCATAAGGGAGACTAGACATCCACCACCCCACTATCAGATTAGAGCCATAAAGGAAACTAGACATCTACCATCCCACTACCACTATCAGATTAGAGCCATAAGGGTGACTAGACATCTACCACCCCACTATCAGATTAGAGCCATAAAGGAAACTAGACATCTACCATCCCACTACCAAATTAGAGCCATAAGGGAGACTAGACATCTACCACCCCACTACCACTACCAGATTAGAGCCATAAGGGAGACTAGACATCTACCACCCAACTATCAGATTAGAGCCATAAGGGAAACTAGACATCTACCACCCCACTACCTCTATCAAAATAGAGCCATATGGGAGACTAGACATCTACCACCCCACTACAACTATCAGATTAGAGCCATAAGGGAGACTAGACATCTACCACCCCACTACCACTATCAGATTAGAGCCATAAAGGAGACTAGACATCTACCACCCCACTACCACTATCAGATTAGAGCCATAAGGGAGACTAGACATCTACCACCCCACTACCACTATCACATTAGAGCCATAAGGGAGACTAGACATCTACCACCCCACTACCACTATCAAATTAGAGCCATAAGGGAGACTAGACATCTACCACCCCACTACCATTATCAAATTAGAGCAATAAGGGAGCCTAGACATCTACCACCCCACTACCACTATCAGATTAGAGCCATAAGGGAGACTAGACATCTACCACCCCACTATGAGATTAGAGCCATAAGGGAGTCTAGACATCTACCACCCCACTACCACTATCAGATTAGAGCCATAAGGGAGACTAGACATCTACCACCCCACTACCACTACCAGATTAGAGCCATAAGGGAGACTAGACATCTACCACGCTACTACCACTATCAGATTAGAGCCATAAGGGAGACTAGACATCTACCACCCCACTACCACTATCAGATTAGAGCCAAAAGGGAGACTAGACATCTACCACCCCACTACCACTACCAGATTAGAGCCATAAGGGAGACTTCTACCACCCCACTACCACTATCAAATTAGAGCCATAAGGGAGGCTAGACATCTTCCACCCCACTATCAGATTAGAGCCATAAAGGAGCCTAGACATCTACCACCCACTACCACTATCAGATTAGAGCCATAAGGGAGACTAGACATCTACCAACCCACTATCAGATTAGAGCCATAAAGGAGACTAGACATCTACAACCCCATTACCACTATTAAATTAGAGCCATAAGGGAGCCTAGACATCTACCACCCCACTACCACTATAAGATTAGAGCCATAGGGGAGACTAGACATCTACCACCCCACTATCAGATTAGAGCCATAAGGGAGGCTAGACATCTACCACCCCACTACCACTATCAGATTAGAGCCATAAGGGAGACAAAACATCTACCACCCCACTACCACTACCAGATTTGAGCCATAAGGGAGACTAGACATCTACCACGCTATTTCCACTATCAGATTAGAGCCATAAGGGTGACTAGACATCTACCACCCCACTACCACTATCAGATTAGAGCCATAAGGGAGACTAGACATCTACCACCCCAATACCACTATAAGATTAGAGCCATAAGGGAGACTAGACATCTACCACGCTACTACAACTATCAGATTAGAGCCATAAGGGAGTCTAGACATCTACCACCCCACTACCACTATCAGAATTGAGCCACAAGGGAGACTATACATCTACCACCCCACTAACACTACCAGATTAGAGCCATAAGGGAGACTAGACATATTCCAACCCCCTAAAAGATTAGAGCCATAAAGGAGCATAGACATCTACCACCCCACTACCACTATCAGATTAGAGCCATAAGGGAGACTAGACATCTACCACCCCACTACCACTATCACATTAGAGCCATAAGGGAGACTAGACATCTACCACCCCACTACCACTATCAAATTAGAGCCATAAGGGAGACTAGACATCTACCACCCCACTACCATTATCAAATTAGAGCAATAAGGGAGCCTAGACATCTACCACCCCACTACCACTATCAGATTAGAGCCATAAGGGAGACTAGACATCTACCACCCCACTATGAGATTAGAGCCATAAGGGAGTCTAGACATCTACCACCCCACTACCACTATCAGATTAGAGCCATAAGGGAGACTAGACATCTACCACCCCACTACCACTACCAGATTAGAGCCATAAGGGAGACTAGACATCTACCACGCTACTACCACTATCAGATTAGAGCCATAAGGGAGATTAGACATCTACCACCCCACTACCACTATCAGATTAGAGCCAAAAGGGAGACTAGACATCTACCACCCCACTACCACTACCAGATTAGAGCCATAAGGGAGACATCTACCACCCCACTACCACTATCAAATTAGAGCCATAAGGGAGGCTAGACATCTTCCACCCCACTATCAGATTAGAGCCATAAAGGAGCCTAGACATCTACCACCCACTACCACTATCAGATTAGAGCCATAAGGGAGACTAGACATCTACCAACCCACTATCAGATTAGAGCCATAAAGGAGACTAGACATCTACCACCCCATTACCACTATTAAATTAGAGCCATAAGGGAGCCTAGACATCTACCACCCCACTACCACTATAAGATTAGAGCCATAAGGGAGACTAGACATCTACCACGCTACTACCACTATCAGATTAGAGCCATAAGGGTGACTAGACATCTACCACCCCACTACCACTATCAGATTAGAGCCATAAGGGAGACTAGACATCTACCACCCCACTACCACTATAAGATTAGAGCCATAAGGGAGACTAGACATCTACCACGCTACTACAACTATCAGATTAGAGCCATAAGGGAGACTAGACATCTACCACCTCACTACCACTATCAGATTAGAGCCAGAAGGGAGACTCGACTTCTACCACCACACTACCACTATCAAATTAGAGCCATAAGGGAGACCAGACATCTTCCACCCCACTATCAGATTAGAGCCATAAAGGAGCATAGACATCTACCACCCCACTACCACTATCAGATTAGAGCCATAAGGGACACTAGACATCTACCACCACACTATCAGATTAGAGCCATGAAGGAGACTAGACATCTACCACCCCACTACCACTATCAAATTAGAGCCATAAGGGAGCCTAGACATCTACCACCCCACTACCACTATCAGATTAGAGCCATAAGGGAGACTAGACATCTACCACCCCACTATGAGATTAGAGCCATAAGGGAGTCTAGACATCTACCACCCCACTACCACTATCAGATTAGAGCCATAAGGGAGACTAGACATCTACCACCCCACTACCACTATCAAATTAGAGCCATAAGGGAGACTAGACATCTACCACCCCACTACCATTATCAAATTAGAGCAATAAGGGAGCCTAGACATCTACCACCCCACTACCACTATCAGATTAGAGCCATAAGGGAGACTAGACATCTACCACCCCACTATGAGATTAGAGCCATAAGGGAGTCTAGACATCTACCACCCCACTACCACTATCAGATTAGAGCCATAAGGGAGACTAGACATCTACCACCCCACTACCACTACCAGATTAGAGCCATAAGGGAGACTAGACATCTACCACGCTACTACCACTATCAGATTAGAGCCATAAGGGAGATTAGACATCTACCACCCCACTACCACTATCAGATTAGAGCCAAAAGGGAGACTAGACATCTACCACCCCACTACCACTACCAGATTAGAGCCATAAGGGAGACATCTACCACCCCACTACCACTATCAAATTAGAGCCATAAGGGAGGCTAGACATCTTCCACCCCACTATCAGATTAGAGCCATAAAGGAGCCTAGACATCTACCACCCACTACCACTATCAGATTAGAGCCATAAGGGAGACTAGACATCTACCAACCCACTATCAGATTAGAGCCATAAAGGAGACTAGACATCTACCACCCCATTACCACTATTAAATTAGAGCCATAAGGGAGCCTAGACATCTACCACCCCACTACCACTATAAGATTAGAGCCATAAGGGAGACTAGACATCTACCACGCTACTACCACTATCAGATTAGAGCCATAAGGGTGACTAGACATCTACCACCCCACTACCACTATCAGATTAGAGCCATAAGGGAGACTAGACATCTACCACCCCACTACCACTATAAGATTAGAGCCATAAGGGAGACTAGACATCTACCACGCTACTACAACTATCAGATTAGAGCCATAAGGGAGACTAGACATCTACCACCTCACTACCACTATCAGATTAGAGCCAGAAGGGAGACTCGACTTCTACCACCACACTACCACTATCAAATTAGAGCCATAAGGGAGACCAGACATCTTCCACCCCACTATCAGATTAGAGCCATAAAGGAGCATAGACATCTACCACCCCACTACCACTATCAGATTAGAGCCATAAGGGACACTAGACATCTACCACCACACTATCAGATTAGAGCCATAAAGGAGACTAGACATCTACCACCCCACTACCACTATCAAATTAGAGCCATAAGGGAGCCTAGACATCTACCACCCCACTACCACTATCAGATTAGAGCCATAAGGGAGACTAGACATCTACCACCCCACTATGAGATTAGAGCCATAAGGGAGTCTAGACATCTACCACCCCACTACCACTATCAGATTAGAGCCATAAGGGAGACTAGACATCTACCACCCCACTACCACTACCAGATTAGAGCCATAAGGGAGACTAGACATCTACCACGCTACTACCACTATCAGATTAGAGCCATAAGGGAGACTAGACATCTACCACCCCTCTAAAACTATCAGAATTGAGCCACAAGGGAGACTAGACATCTACCACCCCACTACCACTACCAGATTAGAGCCATAAGGGAGACTAGACATCTACCACCCCACTATCAGATTAGAGCCATAAAGGAAACTAGACATCTACCACCCCACTATGAGATTAGAGCCATAAGGGAGTCTAGACATCTACCACCCCCCTACCACTACCAGATTAGAGCCATAAGGCAGACTAGACATCTACCACCCCACTACCACTATAAGATTAGAGCCATAAGGGAGACTAGACATCTACCACGCTACTACCACTATCAGATTAGAGCCATAAGGGTGACTAGACATCTACCACCCCACTACCACTATCAGATTAGAGCCATAAGGGAGACTAGACATCTACCACCCCACTACCACTATAAGATTAGAGCCATAAGGGAGACTAGACATCTACCACGCTACTACAACTATCAGATTAGAGCCATAAGGGAGACTAGACATCTACCACCTCACTACCACTATCAGATTAGAGCCAGAAGGGAGACTCGACTTCTACCACCACACTACCACTATCAAATTAGAGCCATAAGGGAGACCAGACATCTTCCACCCCACTATCAGATTAGAGCCATAAAGGAGCATAGACATCTACCACCCCACTACCACTATCAGATTAGAGCCATAAGGGACACTAGACATCTACCACCACACTATCAGATTAGAGCCATAAAGGAGACTAGACATCTACCACCCCACTACCACTATCAAATTAGAGCCATAAGGGAGCCTAGACATCTACCACCCCACTACCACTATCAGATTAGAGCCATAAGGGAGACTAGACATCTACCACCCCACTATGAGATTAGAGCCATAAGGGAGTCTAGACATCTACCACCCCACTACCACTATCAGATTAGAGCCATAAGGGAGACTAGACATCTACCACCCCACTACCACTATCAAATTAGAGCCATAAGGGAGACTAGACATCTACCACCCCACTACCATTATCAAATTAGAGCAATAAGGGAGCCTAGACATCTACCACCCCACTACCACTATCAGATTAGAGCCATAAGGGAGACTAGACATCTACCACCCCACTATGAGATTAGAGCCATAAGGGAGTCTAGACATCTACCACCCCACTACCACTATCAGATTAGAGCCATAAGGGAGACTAGACATCTACCACCCCACTACCACTACCAGATTAGAGCCATAAGGGAGTCTAGACATCTACCACGCTACTACCACTATCAGATTAGAGCCATAAGGGAGATTAGACATCTACCACCCCACTACCACTATCAGATTAGAGCCAAAAGGGAGACTAGACATCTACCACCCCACTACCACTACCAGATTAGAGCCATAAGGGAGACATCTACCACCCCACTACCACTATCAAATTAGAGCCATAAGGGAGGCTAGACATCTTCCACCCCACTATCAGATTAGAGCCATAAAGGAGCCTAGACATCTACCACCCACTACCACTATCAGATTAGAGCCATAAGGGAGACTAGACATCTACCAACCCACTATCAGATTAGAGCCATAAAGGAGACTAGACATCTACCACCCCATTACCACTATTAAATTAGAGCCATAAGGGAGCCTAGACATCTACCACCCCACTACCACTATAAGATTAGAGCCATAAGGGAGACTAGACATCTACCACGCTACTACCACTATCAGATTAGAGCCATAAGGGTGACTAGACATCTACCACCCCACTACCACTATCAGATTAGAGCCATAAGGGAGACTAGACATCTACCACCCCACTACCACTATAAGATTAGAGCCATAAGGGAGACTAGACATCTACCACGCTACTACAACTATCAGATTAGAGCCATAAGGGAGACTAGACATCTACCACCTCACTACCACTATCAGATTAGAGCCAGAAGGGAGACTCGACTTCTACCACCACACTACCACTATCAAATTAGAGCCATAAGGGAGACCAGACATCTTCCACCCCACTATCAGATTAGAGCCATAAAGGAGCATAGACATCTACCACCCCACTACCACTATCAGATTAGAGCCATAAGGGACACTAGACATCTACCACCACACTATCAGATTAGAGCCATAAAGGAGATTAGACATCTACCACCCCACTACCACTATCAAATTAGAGCCATAAGGGAGCCTAGACATCTACCACCCCACTACCACTATCAGATTAGAGCCATAAGGGAGACTAGACATCTACCACCCCACTATGAGATTAGAGCCATAAGGGAGTCTAGACATCTACCACCCCACTACCACTATCAGATTAGAGCCATAAGGGAGACTAGACATCTACCACCCCACTACCACTACCAGATTAGAGCCATAAGGGAGACTAGACATCTACCACGCTACTACCACTATCAGATTAGAGCCATAAGGGAGACTAGACATCTACCACCCCACTAAAACTATCAGAATTGAGCCACAAGGGAGACTAGACATCTACCACCCCACTACCACTACCAGATTAGAGCCATAAGGGAGACTAGACATCTACCACCCCACTATCAGATTAGAGCCATAAAGGAAACTAGACATCTACCACCCCACTATGAGATTAGAGCCATAAGGGAGTCTAGACATCTACCACCCCCCTACCACTACCAGATTAGAGCCATAAGGCAGACTAGACATCTACCACCCCACTACCACTATCACATTAGAGCCATAAGGGAGACTAGACATCTACCACCCCACTACCACTATCAAATTAGAGCCATAAGGGAGACTAGACATCTACCACCCCACTACCTCTATCAAATTAGAGCCATAAGGGAGACTAGACATCTACCACCCCACTACCACTATCAGATTAGAGCCATAAGGGAGACTAGACATCTACCACCCCACTACCACTACCAGATTAGAGCCATAAGGGAGACTAGACATCTACCACCCCACTATCAGATTAGAGCCATAAAGGAAACTAGACATCTACCATCCCACTACCACTATCAGATTAGAGCCATAAGGGAGACTAGACATCTACCACCCCACTATCAGATTAGAGCCATAAAGGAAACTAGACATCTACCATCCCACTACCAAATTAGAGCCATAAGGGAGACTAGACATCTACCACCCCACTACCACTACCAGATTAGAGCCATAAGGGAGACTAGACATCTACCACCCAACTATCAGATTAGAGCCATAAGGGAAACTAGACATCTACAACCCCACTACCTCTATCAAAATAGAGCCATATGGGAGACTAGACATCTACCACCCCACTACCACTATCAGATTAGAGCCATAAGGGAGACTAGACATCTACCACCCCACTACCGCTATCAGATTAGAGCCATAAAGGAGACTAGACATCTACCACCCCACTACCACTATCAGATTAGAGCCATAAGGGAGACTAGACATCTACCACCCCACTACCACTATCACATTAGAGCCATAAGGGAGACTAGACATCTACCACCCCACTACCACTATCAAATTAGAGCCATAAGGGAGACTAGACATCTACCACCCCACTACCATTAACAAATTAGAGCAATAAGGGAGCCTAGACATCTACCACCCCACTACCACTATCAGATTAGCGCCATAAGGGAGACTAGACATCTACCACCCCACTATCAGATTAGAGCCATAAGGAAACTAGACATCTACCATCCCACTACCACTATCAAATTAGAGCCATAAGGGAGACTAGACATCTACCACCCCACTATCAGATTAGAGCCATAAGGGAAAATAGACATCTACCATCCCACTACCACTATCAGATTAGAGCCATAAGGGAGACTAGACATCTACCACCCCACTATCAGATTAGAGCGATAAAGGAAACTAGACATCTACCATCCCACTACCAAATTAGAGCCATAAGGGAGACTAGACATCTACCACCCCACTACCACTACCAGATTAGAGCCATAAGGGAGACTAGACATCTACCACCCAACTATCAGATTATAGCCATAAGGGAAACTAGACATCTACCACCCCACTACCTCTATCAAAATAGAGCCATATGGGAGACTAGACATCTACCACCCCACTACCACTATCAGATTAGAGCCATAAGGGAGACTAGACATCTACCACCCCACTACCACTATCAGATTAGAGCCATAAAGGAGACTAGACATCTACCACCCCACTACCACTATCAGATTAGAGCCATAAGGGAGACTAGACATCTACCACCCCACTACCACTATCAGATTAGTGACATAAGGGAGACTAGACATCTACCACCCCACTGCCACTACCAGAGTAGAGCCATAAGGGAGACTAGACATCTACCACGCTACTAGCACTATCAGATGAGAGCCATAAGGGAGACTAGACATCTACCACCCCACTACCACTATCAAATTAGAGCTATAAGGGAGACTAGACATCTACCACCCCACTACCACTACCGGATTAGAGCCATAAGGGAGCCTAGACATCTACCATCCAACTACCACTATCAGATTAGAGCCATAAGGGAGACTAGACATCTACCACCCCACTATCAGATTAGAGCCAATAGGGAGACTAGACATCTACCACCCCACTACCTCTATCAAATTAGAGCCATAAGGGAGACTAGACATCTACCACCCCACTACCACTATCAGATTAGAGCCATAAGGGAGACTAGACATCTACCACCCCACTATCAGATTAGAGCCATAAGGGAAACTAGACATCTACCACCCCACTACCACTATCAAAATAGAGCCATAAGGGAGACTAGACATCTACCACCCCACTACCACTATCACATTAGAGCCATAAGGGAGACTAGACATCTACCACCCCACTACCACTATCAAATTAGAGCCATAAGGGAGACTAGACATCTACCACCCCACTACCATTATCAAATTAGAGCAATAAGGGAGCCTAGACATCTACCACCCCACTACCACTATCAGATTAGCGCCATAAGGGAGACTAGACATCTACCACCCCACTATCAGATTAGAGCCATAAGGAAACTAGACATCTACCATCCCACTACCACTATCAAATTAGAGCCATAAGGGAGACTAGACATCTACCACCCCACTATCAGATTAGAGCCATAAGGGAAACTAGACATCTATCACCCCACTACCTCTATCAAAATAGAGCCATATGGGAGACTAGACATCTACCACCCCACTACCACTATCAGATTAGAGACATAAGGGAGACTAGACATCTACCACCCCACTACCACTATCAGATTAGAGCCATAAGGGAGACTAGACATCTACCACCCCACTGCCACTACCAGAGTAGAGCCATAAGGGAGACTAGACATCTACCACGCTACTAGCACTATCAGATGAGAGCCATAAGGGAGACTAGACATCTACCACCCCACTACCACTATCAAATTAGAGCTATAAGGGAGCCTAGACATCTACCACCCCACTACCACTACCGGATTAGAGCTATAAGGGAGCCTAGACATCTACCACCCAACTACCACTATCAGATTAGAGCCATAAGGGAGACTAGACATCTACCACCCCACTATCAGATTAGAGCCAATAGGGAGACTAGACATCTACCACCCCACTACCTCTATCAAATTAGAGCCATAAGGGAGACTAGACATCTACCACCCCAATACCACTATCAGATTAGAGCCATAAGGGAGACTAGACATCTACCACCCCACTACCACTACAAGATTAGAGCCATAAGGGAGACTAGACATCTACCACCCCACTACCACTATCAGATTAGAGCCATAAGGGAGACTCGACATCTACCACCCCACTACCACTATCAAATTAGAGCCATAAGGGAGACCAGACATCTACCACCCCACTACCACTATCAGATTAGAGCCATAAGGGAGACTAGACATCTACCACCCCACTATCAGATTAGAGCCATAAAGGAAACTAGACATCTACCATCCCACTACCACTATCAAATTAGAGCCATAAGGGAGCCTAGACATCTACCACCCAACTACCACTACCAGATTAGAGCCATAAGGGAGACTAGACATCTACAACCCCACTACCACTATCAAATTAAAGCTATAAGGGAGACTAGACATCTACCACCCCACTACTACTATCAGAATTGAACCACAAGGGAGACTAGACATCTACCACCCCACTACCACTACCAGATTAGAGCCATAAGGGAGCATAGACATCTACCACGCTACTACCACTATCAGATTAGAGCCATAAGGGAGACTAGACATCTACCACCCCACTACCACTATCAGAATTGAGCCACAAGGGAGACTAGACATCTACCACCCCACTACCACTATCAGATTAGAGCCATAAGGGAGACTAGACATCTACCACCCCACTACCACTGTCAGATTAGAGCCATAAGGGAGCCTAGAAATCCACCACCCCACTACCACTATCAGATTAGAGCCATAAAGGAGACTAGACATCTACCACCCCACTACCACTACCAGATTAGAGCCATAAGGGAGACTAGACATCTACCACCCCACTACCACTATCAGATTAGAGCCATAAGGGAGACTAGACATCTACCACCCCACTACCTCTATCAAATTAGAGCCATAAGGGAGACTAGACATCTACCACCCCACTACCAGATTAGAGCCATAAGGGAGACTAGACATCTACCACCCCACTCCCACTATCAGATTAGAGCCATAAGGGAGACTAGACATCTACCACCCACCTACCACTATCAAATTAGAGAAATAAGGGAGACTAGACATCTACCACACCACTACCACTATCAAATTAGAGCCATAAGGGAGACTAGACATCTACCACCCCACTACCACTATCAAATTAGAGCCATAAGGGAGACTAGACATCTACCATCCCACTACCACTATCAGATTAGCCCCATAAGGGAGTGTAGACATCTACCACCCCACTATCAGATTAGAGCCATACGGGAGACTAGACATCTACCACCCCACTACCAGATTAGAGCCATAAGGGAGACTAGACATCTACCACCCCACTACCACTATCAGATTAGAGCCATAAGGGAGACTAGACATCTACCACCCCACTACCACTAAAAGATTAGAGCCATAAGGGAGATTAGACATCTACCACCCAACTACCACTATCAGATTAGAGCCATAAGGGAGCCTAGACATCTACCACCCCACTACCACTATCAGATTAGAGCCATAAGGGAGACTAGATATCTACCACCCCACTACCACTACCAGATTAGAGCCATAAGGGAGACTAGACATCTACCACCCCACTACCACTATCAAATTAGAGCCATAAGGGAGACTAGACATCTACCACCCCACTACCACTATCAGATTAGAGCCATAAGGGAGACTAGACATCTACCACCCCACTACCACTATCAGATTAGAGCCATAAGGGAGACTAGACAACTGCCACCCTACTACCACTACCAGATTAGAGCCATAAGGGAGACTAGACATCTACCACCCCACTACCACTATCAGATTAGAGACATAAGGGAGTCTAGACATCTACCACCCCACTACCACTATCAGATTAGAGCCATAAGGGAGACTAGACATCTACCACCCCACTATCAGATTAGAGCCATGAGGGAGACTAGACATCTACCACCCCACTACCAGATTAGAGCCATAAGGGAGACTAGACATCTACCACCCCACTACCACTATCAGATTAGAGCCATAAGGGAGACTAGACATCTACCACCCCACTACCACTAACAGATTGGAGCCATAAGGGAGACTAGACATCTACCACCCCACTACCACTACCAGATTAGAGCCATAAGGGAGACTAGACATCTACCACCCCACTACCACTATCAGATTAGAGCCATAAGGGAGACTAGACATCTACCACCCCACTATCAGATTAGAGCCATAAAGGAGACTAGACATCTTCCACCCACCTACCACTATCAAATTAGAGCCATAAGGGAGACTAGACATCTACCACCCCACTACCACTATCAGATTGGAGCCATAAGGGAGACTAGACATCTACCACCCCACTACCACTAACAGATTAGAGCCATAAGGGAGACTAGACATCTACCACCCCACTACCACTACCAGATTAGAGCCATAAGGGAGACTAGAC
The DNA here is from genome assembly GCF_029448725.1 of Salvelinus fontinalis. Lineage (NCBI taxonomy): Eukaryota > Metazoa > Chordata > Actinopteri > Salmoniformes > Salmonidae > Salvelinus > Salvelinus fontinalis. The sequence goes on along the minus strand of NC_074665.1, from coordinate 9,628,158 downwards.
ATCTACCACCCCACTACCACTATCAGATTAGAGCCATAAGGGAGATTCGACATCTACCACCCCACTACCACTATCAGATTAGAGCCATAAGGGAGACTAGACATCTACCACCCCACTATCAGATTAGAGCCATGAGGGAGACTAGACATCTACCACCCCACTACCAGATTAGAGCCATAAGGGAGACTAGACATCTACCACCCCACTACCACTATCAGATTAGAGCCATAAGGGAGACTAGACATCTACCACCACACTACCACTATCAAATTAGAGCCATAAGGGAGACTAGACATCTACCACCCCACTACCATTATCAAATTAGAGCAATAAGGGAGCCTAGACATCTACCACCCCACTACCACTATCAGATTAGCGCCATAAGGGAGACTAGACATCTACCACCCCACTATCAGATTAGAGCCATAAGGAAACTAGACATCTACCATCCCACTACCACTATCAAATTAGAGCCATAAGGGAGACTAGATATCTACCACCCCACTATCAGATTAGAGCCATAAGGGAAACTAGACATCTATCACCCCACTACCTCTATCAAAATAGAGCCATATGGGAGACTAGACATCTACCACCCCACTACCACTATAAGATTAGAGCCATAAGGGAGACTAGACATCTACCACCCCACTACCACTATCAGATTAGAGACATAAGGGAGACTAGACATCTACCACCCCACTACCACTATCAGATTAGAGCCATAAGGGAGACTAGACATCTACCACCCCACTGCCACTACCAGAGTAGAGCCATAAGGGAGACTAGACATCTACCACCCCACTACCACTATCAGATTAGAGCCATAAGGGAGACTAGACATCTACCAACCCACTACCACTATCAAATTAGAGCTATAAGGGAGCCTAGACATCTACCACCCCACTACCACTACCGGATTAGAGCCATAAGGGAGACTAGACATCTACCACCCCACTACCACTATCAGATTAGAGCCATAAGGGAGACTAGACATCTACCACCCCACTACCAATTCAAGATTAGAGCCATAAGGGAGACTAGACATCTACCACCCCACTACCACTATCAGATTAGAGCCATAAGGGAGACTCGACATCTACCACCCCACTACCACTATCAAATTAGAGCCATAAGGGAGACCAGACATCTACCACCCCACTACCACTATCAGATTAGAGCCATAAGGGAGACTAGACATCTACCACCCCACTATCAGATTAGAGCCATAAAGGAAACTAGACATCTACCATCCCACTACCACTATAAAATTAGAGCCATAAGGGAGCCTAGACATCTACCACCCAACTACCACTACCAGATTAGAGCCATAAGGGAGACTAGACATCTACCACCCCACTACCACTATCAAATTAAAGCTATAAGGGAGAATAGACATCTACCACCCCACTACTACTATCAGAATTGAACCACAAGGGAGTCTAGACATCTACCACCCCACTACCACTACCAGATTAGAGCCATAATTGAGCATAGACATCTACCACGCTACTACCACTATCAGATTAGAGCCATAAGGGAGACTAGACATCTACCACCCCACTACCACTATCAGAATTGAGCCACAAGGGAGACTAGACATCTACCACCCCACTACCACTATCAGATTAGAGCCATAAGGGAGACTAGACATCTACCACCCCACTACCACTGTCAGATTAGAGCCATAAGGGAGCCTAGAAATCCACCACCCCACTACCACTATCAGATTAGAGCCATAAAGGAGACTAGACATCTACCACCCCACTACCACTACCAGATTAGAGCCATAAGGGAGAATAGACATCTACCACCCCACTACCACTATCAGATTAGAGCCATAAGGGAGACTAGACATCTACCACCCCACTACCACTATCAGATTAGAGCCATAAGGGAGACTAGACATCTACCACCCCACTACCAGATTAGAGCCATAAGGGAGACTAGACATCTACCACCCCACTCCCACTATCAGATTAGAGCCACAAGGGAGACTAGACATCTACCACCCACCTACCACTATCAAATTAGAGAAATAAGGGAGACTAGACATCTACCACACCACTACCACTATCAAATTAGAGCCATAAGGGAGCCTAGAAATCTACCACCCCACTACCACTATCAGATTAGAGCCATAAAGGAGACTAGACATCTACCACCCCACTACCACTACCAGATTAGAGCCATAAGGGAGAATAGACATCTACCACCCCACTATCAGATTAGAGCCATACGGGAGACTAGACATCTACCATCCCACTACCAGATTAGAGCCATAAGGGAGACTAGACATCTACCACCCCACTACCACTATCAGATTAGAGCCATAAGGGAGACTAGACATCTACCACCCCACTACCACTAAAAGATTAGAGCCATAAGGGAGACTAGACATCTACCACCCAACTACCACTATCAGATTAGAGCCATAAGGGAGCCTAGACATCTACCACCCCACTACCACTATCAGATTAGAGCCATAAGGGAGACTAGATATCTACCACCCCACTACCACTACCAGATTAGAGCCATAAGGGAGACTAGACATCTACCACCCCACTACCACTATCAGATTAGAGCCATAAGGGAGACTAGACATCTACCACCCCACTACCACTAAAAGATTAGAGCCATAAGGGAGACTAGACATCTACCACCCAACTACCACTATCAGATTAGAGCCATAAGGGAGCCTAGACATCTACCACCCCACTACCACTATCAGATTAGAGCCATAAGGGAGACTAGATATCTACCACCCCACTACCACTACCAGATTAGAGCCATAAGGGAGACTAGACATCTACCACCCCACTACCACTATCAAATTAGAGCCATAAGGGAGACTAGACATCTACCACCCCACTACCACTATCAGATTAGAGCCATAAGGGAGACTAGACATCTACCACCCCACTACCACTATCAGATTAGAGCCATAAGGGAGACTAGACAACTGCCACCCTACTACCACTACCAGATTAGAGCCATACGGGAGACTAGACATCTACCACCCCACTACCACTATCAGATTAGAGACATAAGGGAGTCTAGACATCTACCACCCCACTACCACTATCAGATTAGAGCCATAACGGAGACTAGACATCTACCACCCCACTATCAGATTAGAGCCATGAGGGAGACTAGACATCTACCACCCCACTACCAGATTAGAGCCATAAGGGAGACTAGACATCTACCACCCCACTACCACTATCAGATTAGAGCCATAAGGGAGACTAGACATCTACCACCCCACTACCACTAACAGATTGGAGACATAAGGGAGACTAGACATCTACCACCCCACTACCACTACCAGATTAGAGCCATAAGGGAGACTAGACATCTACCACCCCACTACCACTATCAGATTAGAGCCATAAGGGAGCCTAGACATCTACCACCCCACTATCAGATTAGAGCCATAAAGGAGACTAGACATCTTCCACCCACCTACCACTATCAAATTAGAGCCATAAGGGAGACTAGACATCTACCACCCCACTACCACTATCAGATTGGAGCCATAAGGGAGACTAGACATCTACCACCCCACTACCACTACCAGATTAGAGCCATAAGGGAGACTAGACATCTACCACCCCACTACCACTACCAGATTAGAGCCATAAGGGAGACTAGACATCTACCACCCCACTACCACTATCAGATTAGAGCCATAAGGGAGACTCGACATCTACCACCCCACTACCACTATCAGATTAGAGCCATAAGGGAGACTAGACATCTACCACCACACTATCAGATTAGAGCCATGAGGGAGACTAGACATCTACCACCCCACTACCAGATTAGAGCCATAAGGGAGACTAGACATCTACCACCCCACTACCACTATCAGATTAGAGCCATAAGGGAGTATAGACATCTACCACCCCACTACCACTATCAAATTAGAGCCATAAGGGAGACTAGACATCTACCACCCCACTACCATTATCAAATTAGAGCAATAAGGGAGCCTAGACATCTACCACCCCACTACCACTATCAGATTAGCACCATAAGGGAGACTAGACATCTACCACCCCACTATCAGATTAGAGCCATAAGGAAACTAGACATCTACCATCCCACTACCACTATCAAATTAGAGCCATAAGGGAGACTAGACATCTACCACCCCACTATCAGATTAGAGCCATAAGGGAAACTAGACATCTATCACCCCACTACCACTATCAGATTAGAGCCATAAGGGAGACTAGACATCTACCACCCCACTGCCACTACCAGAGTAGAGCCATAAGGGAGACTAGACATCTACCACGCTACTTGCACTATCAGATGAGAGCCATAAGGGAGACTAGACATCTACCACCCCACTACCACTATCAAATTAGAGCTATAAGGGAGCCTAGACATCTACCACCCCACTACCACTACCGGATTAGAGCCATAAGGGAGCCTAGACATCTACCACCCAACTACCACTATCAGATTAGAGCCATAAGGGAGACTAGACATCTACCACCCCACTATCAGATTAGAGCCAATAGGGAGACTAGACATCTACCACCCCACTACCTCTATCAAATTAGAGCCATAAGGGAGACTAGACATCTACCACCCCACTACCACTATCAGATTAGAGCCATAAGGGAGACTAGACATCTACCACCCCACTACCACTACAAGATTAGAGCCATAAGGGAGACTAGACATCTACCACCCCACTACCACTATCAGATTAGAGCCATAAGGGAGACTCGACATCTACCACCCCACTACCACTATCAAATTAGAGCCATAAGGGAGACCAGACATCTACCACCCCACTACCACTATCAGATTAGAGCCATAAGGGAGACTAGACATCTACCACCCCACTATCAGATTAGAGCCATAAAGGAAACTAGACATCTACCACCCCACTACCACTATAAAATTAGAGCCATAAGGGAGCCTAGACATCTACCACCCAACTACCACTACCAGATTAGAGCCATAAGGGAGACTAGACATCTACCACCCCACTACCACTATCAAATTAAAGCTATAAGGGAGACTAGACATCTACCACCCCACTACTACTATCAGAATTGAACCACAAGGGAGACTAGACATCTACCACCCCACTACCACTACCAGATTAGAGCCATAAGGGAGCATAGACATCTACCACGCTACTACCACTATCAGATTAGAGCCATAAGGGAGACTAGACATCTACCATCCCACTACCACTATCAGAATTGAGCCACAAGGGAGACTAGACATCTACCACCCCACTACCACTATCAGATTAGAGCCATAAGGGAGACTAGACATCTACCACCCCACTACCACTATCAGATTAGAGCCATAAGGGAGCCTAGAAATCCACCACCCCACTACCACTATCAGATTAGAGCCATAAAGGAGACTAGACATCTACCACCCCACTACCACTATCAGATTAGAGCCATAAGGGAGACTAGACATCTACCATCCCACTACCTCTATCAAATTAGAGCCATAAGGGAGACTAGACATCTACCACCCCACTACCAGATTAGAGCCATAAGGGAGGCTAGACATCTACCACCCCACTCCCACTATCAGATTAGAGCCATAAGGGAGACTAGACATCTACCACCCACCTACCACTATCAAATTAGAGAAATAAGGGAGACTAGACATCTACCACACCACTACCACTATCAAATTAGAGCCATGAGGGAGACTAGACATCTACCACCCCACTACCACTATCAAATTAGAGCCATAAGGGAGACTAGACATCTACCATCCCACTACCACTATCAGATTAGCCCCATAAGGGAGTGTAGACATCTACCACCCCACTATCAGATTAGAGCAATACTGGAGACTAGACATCTACCACCCCACTACCAGATTAGAGCCATAAGGGAGACTAGACATCTACCACCCCACTACCACTATCAGATTAGAGCCATAAGGGAGACTAGACATCTACCACCCCACTACCACTAAAAGATTAGAGCCATAAGTGAGACTAGACATCTACCACCCAACTACCACTATCAGATTAGAGCCATAAGGGAGCCTAGACATCTACCACCCCACTACCACTATCAGATTAGAGCCATAAGGGAGACTAGATATCTACCACCCCACTACCACTACCAGATTAGAGCCATAAGGGAGACTAGACATCTACCACCCCACTACCACTATCAAATTAGAGCCATAAGGGAGACTAGACATCTACCACCCCACTACCACTATCAGATTAGAGCCATAAGGGAGACTAGACATCTACCACCCCACTACCACTATCAGATTAGAGCCATAAGGGAGACTAGACAACTGCCACCCTACTACCACTACCAGATTAGAGCCATAAGGGAGACTAGACATCTACCACCCCACTACCACTATCAGATTAGAGACATAAGGGAGTCTAGACATCTACCACCCCACTACCACTATCAGATTAGAGCCATAAGGGAGACTAGACATCTACCACCCCACTATCAGATTAGAGCCATGAGGGAGACTAGACATCTACCACCCCACTACCAGATTAGAGCCATAAGGGAGACTAGACATCTACCACCCCACTACCACTATCAGATTAGAGCCATAAGGGAGACTAGACATCTACCACCCCACTACCACTAACAGATTGGAGCCATAAGGGAGACTAGACATCTACCACCCCACTACCACTACCAGATTAGAGCCATAAGGGAGACTAGACATCTACCACCCCACTACCACTATCAGATTAGAGCCATAAGGGAGCCTAGACATCTACCACCCCACTATCAGATTAGAGCCATAAAGGAGACTAGACATCTTCCACCCACCTACCACTATCAAATTAGAGCCATAAGGGAGCCTAGAAATCCACCACCCCACTACCACTATCAGATTAGAGCCATAAAGGAGACTAGACATCTACCACCCCACTACCACTATCAGATTAGAGCCATAAGGGAGACTAGACATCTACCATCCCACTACCTCTATCAAATTAGAGCCATAAGGGAGACTAGACATCTACCACCCCACTACCAGATTAGAGCCATAAGGGAGGCTAGACATCTACCACCCCACTCCCACTATCAGATTAGAGCCATAAGGGAGACTAGACATCTACCACCCACCTACCACTATCAAATTAGAGAAATAAGGGAGACTAGACATCTACCACACCACTACCACTATCAAATTAGAGCCATGAGGGAGACTAGACATCTACCACCCCACTACCACTATCAAATTAGAGCCATAAGGGAGACTAGACATCTACCATCCCACTACCACTATCAGATTAGCCCCATAAGGGAGTGTAGACATCTACCACCCCACTATCAGATTAGAGCAATACTGGAGACTAGACATCTACCACCCCACTACCAGATTAGAGCCATAAGGGAGACTAGACATCTACCACCCCACTACCACTATCAGATTAGAGCCATAAGGGAGACTAGACATCTACCACCCCACTACCACTAAAAGATTAGAGCCATAAGTGAGACTAGACATCTACCACCCAACTACCACTATCAGATTAGAGCCATAAGGGAGCCTAGACATCTACCACCCCACTACCACTATCAGATTAGAGCCATAAGGGAGACTAGATATCTACCACCCCACTACCACTACCAGATTAGAGCCATAAGGGAGACTAGACATCTACCACCCCACTACCACTATCAAATTAGAGCCATAAGGGAGACTAGACATCTTCCACCCCACTACCACTATCAGATTAGAGCCATAAGGGAGACTAGACATCTACCACCCCACTACCACTATCAGATTAGAGCCATAAGGGAGACTAGACAACTGCCACCCTACTACCACTACCAGATTAGAGCCATAAGGGAGACTAGACATCTACCACCCCACTACCACTATCAGATTAGAGACATAAGGGAGTCTAGACATCTACCACCCCACTACCACTATCAGATTAGAGCCATAAGGGAGACTAGACATCTACCACCCCACTATCAGATTAGAGCCATGAGGGACACTAGACATCTACCACCCCACTACCAGATTAGAGCCATAAGGGAGACTAGACATCTACCACCCCACTACCACTATCAGATTAGAGCCATAAGGGAGACTAGACATCTACCACCCCACTACCACTAACAGATTGGAGCCATAAGGGAGACTAGACATCTACCACCCCACTACCACTACCAGATTAGAGCCATAAGGGAGACTAGACATCTACCACCCCACTACCACTATCAGATTAGAGCCATAAGGGAGCCTAGACATCTACCACCCCACTATCAGATTAGAGCCATAAAGGAGACTAGACATCTTCCACCCACCTACCACTATCAAATTAGAGCCATAAGGGAGACTAGACGTCTACCACCCCACTACCACTATCAGATTGGAGCCATAAGGGAGACTAGACATCTACCACCCCACTACCACTACCAGATTAGAGCCATAAGGGAGACTAGACATCTACCACCCCACTACCACTACCAGATTAGAGCCATAAGGGAGACTAGACATCTACCACCCCACTACCACTATCAGATTAGAGCCATAAGGGAGACTCGACATCTACCACCCCACTACCACTATCAGATTAGAGCCATAAGGGAGACTAGACATCTACCACCCCACTATCAGATTAGAGCCATGAGGGAGACTAGACATCTACCACCCCACTACCAGATTAGAGCCATAAGGGAGAGTAGACATCTACCACCCCACTACCACTATCAGATTAGAGCCATAAGGGAGCCTAGACATCTACCACCCCACTATCAGATTAGAGCCATAAAGGAGACTAGACATCTTCCACCCACCTACCACTATCAAATTAGAGCCATAAGGGAGACTAGACATCTACCACCCCACTACCACTATCAGATTGGAGCCATAAGGGAGACTGGACATCTACCACCCCACTACCACTACCAGATTAGAGCCATAAGGGAGACCAGACATCTACCACCCCACTACCACTATCAGATTAGAGCCATAAGGGAGACTACACATCTACCCCCCCCACTATCAGATTAGAGCCATAAAGGAGACTAGACATCTACCACCCCACTACCACTATCAGATTAGAGCCATAAGGGAGACTAGACATCTACCACCCCACTACCACTACCAGATTAGAGCCATAAGGGAGACTAGACATCTACCACCCCACTACCACTATCAGATTAGAGCCGTAAGGGAGTCTAGACATCTACCACCCCACTATCTGATTAGAGCCATAAAGGAGACTAGACATCTACCACCCCACTACCACTATCAAATTAGAGCTATAAGGGAGACTAGAGATCTACCACCCCACTACCACTATCAGATTAGAGCCATAAGGGAGCCTAGACATCTCCCAACCCACTATCAGATTAGAGCCACAAAGGAGACTAGAGATCTACCACCCCACTACCACTATCAAATTACAGCCATAAGTGAGACTAGACATCTACCACCCCACTACCACTACCAGATTAGAGCCATAAGGGAGACTAGACATCTACCACCCCACTACCACTACCAGATTAGAGCCATAAGGGAGACTAGACATCTACCACCCCACTACCACTATCAGATTAGAGCCATAAGGGAGACTCGACATCTACCACCCCACTACCACTATCAGATTAGAGCCATAAGGGAGACTAGACATCTACCACCCCACTATCAGATTAGAGCCATGAGGGAGACTAGACATCTACCACCCCACTACCAGATTAGAGCCATAAGGGAGAGTAGACATCTACCACCCCACTACCACTATTAGATTAGAGCCATAAGGGAGCCTAGACATCTACCACCCCACTATCAGATTAGAGCCATAAAGGAGACTAGACATCTTCCACCCACCTACCACTATCAAATTAGAGCCATAAGGGAGACTAGACATCTACCACCCCACTACCACTATCAGATTGGAGCCATAAGGGAGACTAGACATCTACCACCCCACTACCACTACCAGATTAGAGCCATAAGGGAGACCAGACATCTACCACCCCACTACCACTATCAGATTAGAGCCATAAGGGAGACTACACATCTACCCCCCCCACTATCAGATTAGAGCCATAAAGGAGACTAGACATCTACCACCCCACTACCACTATCAGATTAGAGCCATAAAGGAGACTAGACATCTACCACCCCACTACCACTACCAGATTAGAGCCATAAGGGAGACTAGACATCTACCACCCCACTACCACTATCAGATTAGAGCCGTAAGGGAGTCTAGACATCTACCACCCCACTATCTGATTAGAGCCATAAAGGAGACTAGACATCTACCACCCCACTACCACTATCAAATTAGAGCTATAAGGGAGACTAGAGATCTACCACCCCACTACCACTATCAGATTAGAGCCATAAGGGAGCCTAGACATCTCCCAACCCACTATCAGATTAGAGCCACAAAGGAGACTAGAGATCTACCACCCCACTACCACTATCAAATTACAGCCATAAGTGAGACTAGACATCTACCACCCCACTACCACTATCAGATTAGAGCCATAAGGGAGAATAGACATCTACCACCCCACTACCACTATCAAATTAGAGCCATAAGGGGGACTAGACATCTACCACCCCACTACCACTATGAGATTAGAGCCATAAGGGAGACTAGACATCTACCACCCCACTACCACTATCAGATTGGAGCCATAAGGGACTAGACATCTACCACCCCACTACCACCATCAGATTAGAGCCATAAGGGAGCCTAGACATCTACCACCCCACTACCACTATCAGATTAGAGCCATACGGGAGACTAGACATCTACCACCCCACTACCAGATTAGAGCCATAAGGGAGACTAGACATCTACCACCCCACTACCACTATCAGATTAGAGCCATAAGGGAGTCTAGACATCTACCACCCCACTACCACTAAAAGATTAGAGCCATAAGGGAGACTAAACATCTACCACCCAACTACCACTATCAGATTAGAGCCGTAAGGGAGCCTAGACATCTACCACCCCACTACCACTATCAGATTAGAGCCATAAGGGAGACTAGATATCTACCACCCCACTACCACTACCAGATTAGAGCCATAAGGGAGACTAGACATCTACCACCCCACTACCACTATCAAATTAGAGCCATAAGGGAGACTAGACATCTACCACCCCACTACCACTATCAGATTAGAGCCATAAGGGAGACTAGACATCTACCACCCCACTACCACTATCAGATTAGAGCCATAAGGGAGACTAGACAACTACCAACCTACTACCACTACCAGATTAGAGCCATAAGGGAGACTAGACATCTACCACCCCACTACCACTATCAGATTAGAGACATAAGGGAGTCTAGACATCTACCACCCCACTACCACTATCAGATTAGAGCCATAAGGGAGACTAGACATCTACCACCCCACTATCAGATTAGAGCCATGAGGGAGACTAGACATCTACCACCCCACTACCAGATTAGAGCCATAAGGGAGACTAGACATCTACCACCCCACTACCACTATCAGATTGGAGCCATAAGGGAGACTAGACATCTACCACCCCACTACCACTACCAGATTAGAGCCATAAGGGAGACTAGACATCTACCACCCCACTACCACTATCAGATTAGAGCCATAAGGGAGCCTAGACATCTACCACCCCACTATCAGATTAGAGCCATAAAGGAGACTAGACATCTTCCACCCACCTACCACTATCAAATTAGAGCCATAAGGGAGACTAGACATCTACCACCCCACTACCACTATCAGATTGGAGCCATAAGGGAGACTAGACATCTACCACCCCACTACCACTACCAGATTAGAGCCATAAGGGAGACTAGACATCTACCACCCCACTACCACTATCAGATTAGAGCCATAAGGGAGACTACACATCTACCACCCCACTATCAGATTAGAGCCATAAAGGAGACTAGACATCTACCACCCCACTACCACTATCAGATTAGAGCCATAAGGGAGACTAGACATCTACCACCCCACTACCACTACCAGATTAGAGCCATAAGGGAGACTAGACATCTACCACCCCACTACCACTATCAGATTAGAGCCGTAAGGGAGTCTAGACATCTACCACCCCACTATCTGATTAGAGCCATAAAGGAGACTAGACATCTACCACCCCACTACCACTATCAAATTAGAGCTATAAGGGAGACTAGACATCTACCACCCCACTACCACTATCAGATTAGAGCAATAAGGGAGCCTAGACATCTCCCAACCCACTATCAGATTAGAGCCACAAAGGAGACTAGAGATCTACCACCCCACTACCACTATCAAATTACAGCCATAAGTGAGACTAGACATCTACCACCCCACTACCACTATCAGATTAGAGCCATAAAGGAAAATAGACATCTACCACCCCACTACCACTATCAAATTAGAGCCATAAGGGAGACTAGACATCTACCACCCCACTACCACTATGAGATTAGAGCCATAAGGGAGACTAGACATCTACCACCCCACTACCACTATCAGATTGGAGCCATAAGGGACTAGACATCTACCACCCCACTACCACCATCAGATTAGAGCCATAAGGGAGACTAGACATCTACCACCCCACTACCACTATCAGATTAAGGCCATAAGTGAGACTAGACATCTACCACCCCACTATCAGATTAGAGCCATAAGGGAGACGAGACATCTACCACCCCACTACCACTATCAAATTAGAGCCATAAGGGAGACTAAACATCTACCACCCCACTACCACTATCAGATTAGAGCCATGAGGGAGACTAGACATCTACCACCCCACTACCACTATCAAATTTGAGCCATAAGGGAGACTAGACATCTACCACCCCACTACCACTGTCAGATTAGAGCCATAAGGGAGACTAGACATCTACCACCCCACTATCAGATTAGAGCCATAAGGGAGACTAGACATCTACCACCCCACTACCACTATCAGATTAGAGCCATAAGGGAGACTAAACATCTACCACCCCACTACCACTATCAGATTAGAGCCATGAGGGAGACTAGACATATACCACCCCACTACCACTATCAAATTAGAGCCATAAGGGAGACTAGACATCTACCACCCCACTACCACTATCAGATTAGAGCCATAAGGGAGACTAGACATCTACGACCCCACTATCAGATTAGAGCCATAAAGGAGACTAGACATCTACCACCCCACTACCACTATCAGATTAGAGCCATAAGGGAGACTAGACATCTACCACCCGACTACCACTACCAGATTAGAGCCATAAGGGAGACTAGACATCTACCACCCCACTACCACTATCAGATTAGAGCCATATGGGAGCCTAGACATCTACCACCCCACTACCACTATCAGATTAGAGCCATAAGGGAGTCTAGACATCTACCACCCCACTACCACTATCAAATTAGAGCCATAAGGGAGAGTAGACATCTACCACCCCACTACCACTATCAGATTGGAGCCATAAGGGAGACTAGACATCTTCCACCCCACTACCACTACCAGATTAGAGCCATAAGGGAGACTAGACATCTACCACCCCACTACCACTATCAGATTAGAGCCATAAGGGAGACTAGACATCTACCACCCCACTATCAGATTAGATCCATAAGGGAGACTAGACATCTACCACCCCACTACCAGATTAGAGCCATAAGGGAGACTAGACATCTACCACCCCACTACCACTATCAGATTAGAGCCATAAGGGAGACTAGACATCTACCACCCCACTACCACTATCAGATTGGAGCCATAAGGGAGACTAGACATCTACCACCCCACTACCACTACCAGATTAGAGCCATAAGGGAGACTAGACATCTACCACCCCACTACCACTATCAGATTAGAGCCATAAGGGAGCCTAGACATCTACCACCCCACTATCAGATTAGAGCCATAAAGGAGACTAGACATCTTCCACCCACCTACCACTATCAAATTAGAGCCATAAGGGAGAATAGACATCTACCGCCCCACTATCAGATTAGAGCCATAAGGGAGACTAGACATCTACCACCCCACTACCACTATCAGATTAGAGCCATAAGGGAGACTAGACATCTACCACCCCACTACCACTATCAGATTAGAGCCATAAGGGAGACTAGACATCTTGCCACCCCACTATCAGATTAGAGCCATAAGGGAGTCTAGACATCTACCACCCACCTACCACTATCAGATTAGAGCCATAAGGGAGACTAGACGTCTACCACCCCACTACCACTATCAGATTGGAGCCATAAGGGAGACTAGACATCTACCACCCCACTACCACTACCAGATTAGAGCCATAAGGGAGACTAGACATCTACCACCCCACTACCACTACCAGATTAGAGCCATAAGGGAGACTAGACATCTACCACCCCACTACCACTATCAGATTAGAGCCATAAGGGAGACTCGACATCTACCACCCCACTACCACTATCAGATTAGAGCCATAAGGGAGACTAGACATCTACCACCCCACTATCAGATTAGAGCCATGAGGGAGACTAGACATCTACCACCCCACTACCAGATTAGAGCCATAAGGGAGAGTAGACATCTACCACCCCACTACCACTATCAGATTAGAGCCATAAGGGAGCCTAGACATCTACCACCCCACTATCAGATTAGAGCCATAAAGGAGACTAGACATCTTCCACCCACCTACCACTATCAAATTAGAGCCATAAGGGAGAGTAGACATCTACCACCCCACTACCACTATCAGATTGGAGCCATAAGGGAGACTAGACATCTACCACCCCACTATCAGATTAGAGCCATGAGGGAGACTAGACATCTACCACCCCACTACCAGATTAGAGCCATAAGGGAGACTAGACATCTACCACCCCACTACCACTATCAGATTGGAGCCATAAGGGAGACTAAACATCTACCACCCAACTACCACTATCAGATTAGAGCCGTAAGGGAGCCTAGACATCTACCACCCCACTACCACTATCAGATTAGAGCCATAAGGGAGACTAGACATCTACCACCCCACTACCACTATCAGATTGGAGCCATAAGGGAGACTAGACATCTACCACCCCACTACCACTACCAGATTAGAGCCATAAGGGAGACTAGACATCTACCACCCCACTACCACTATCAGATTAGAGCCATAAGGGAGACTACACATCTACCCCCCCCACTATCAGATTAGAGCCATAAAGGAGACTAGACATCTACCACCCCACTACCACTATCAGATTAGAGCCATAAGGGAGACTAGACATCTACCACCCCACTACCACTACCAGATTAGAGCCATAAGGGAGACTAGACATCTACCACCCCACTACCACTATCAGATTAGAGCCGTAAGGGAGTCTAGACATCTACCACCCCACTATCTGATTAGAGCCATAAAGGAGACTAGACATCTACCACCCCACTACCACTATCAAATTAGAGCTATAAGGGAGACTAGAGATCTACCACCCCACTACCACTATCAGATTAGAGCCATAAGGGAGCCTAGACATCTCCCAACCCACTATCAGATTAGAGCCACAAAGGAGACTAGAGATCTACCACCCCACTACCACTATCAAATTACAGCCATAAGTGAGACTAGACATCTACCACCCCACTACCACTATCAGATTAGAGCCATAAGGGAGAATAGACATCTACCACCCCACTACCACTATCAAATTAGAGCCATAAGGGGGACTAGACATCTACCACCCCACTACCACTATGAGATTAGAGCCATAAGGGAGACTAGACATCTACCACCCCACTACCACTATCAGATTGGAGCCATAAGGGACTAGACATCTACCACCCCACTACCACCATCAGATTAGAGCCATAAGGGAGCCTAGACATCTACCACCCCACTACCACTATCAGATTAGAGCCATACGGGAGACTAGACATCTACCACCCCACTACCAGATTAGAGCCATAAGGGAGACTAGACATCTACCACCCCACTACCACTATCAGATTAGAGCCATAAGGGAGTCTAGACATCTACCACCCCACTACCACTAAAAGATTAGAGCCATAAGGGAGACTAAACATCTACCACCCAACTACCACTATCAGATTAGAGCCGTAAGGGAGCCTAGACATCTACCACCCCACTACCACTATCAGATTAGAGCCATAAGGGAGACTAGATATCTACCACCCCACTACCACTACCAGATTAGAGCCATAAGGGAGACTAGACATCTACCACCCCACTACCACTATCAAATTAGAGCCATAAGGGAGACTAGACATCTACCACCCCACTACCACTATCAGATTAGAGCCATAAGGGAGACTAGACATCTACCACCCCACTACCACTATCAGATTAGAGCCATAAGGGAGACTAGACAACTACCACCCTACTACCACTACCAGATTAGAGCCATAAGGGAGACTAGACATCTACCACCCCACTACCACTATCAGATTAGAGACATAAGGGAGTCTAGACATCTACCACCCCACTACCACTATCAGATTAGAGCCATAAGGGAGACTAGACATCTACCACCCCACTATCAGATTAGAGCCATGAGGGAGACTAGACATCTACCACCCCACTACCAGATTAGAGCCATAAGGGAGACTAGACATCTACCACCCCACTACCACTATCAGATTGGAGCCATAAGGGAGACTAGACATCTACCACCCCACTACCACTACCAGATTAGAGCCATAAGGGAGACTAGACATCTACCACCCCACTACCACTATCAGATTAGAGCCATAAGGGAGCCTAGACATCTACCACCCCACTATCAGATTAGAGCCATAAAGGAGACTAGACATCTTCCACCCACCTACCACTATCAAATTAGAGCCATAAGGGAGACTAGACATCTACCACCCCACTACCACTATCAGATTGGAGCCATAAGGGAGACTAGACATCTACCACCCCACTACCACTACCAGATTAGAGCCATAAGGGAGACTAGACATCTACCACCCCACTACCACTATCAGATTAGAGCCATAAGGGAGACTACACATCTACCACCCCACTATCAGATTAGAGCCATAAAGGAGACTAGACATCTACCACCCCACTACCACTATCAGATTAGAGCCATAAGGGAGACTAGACATCTACCACCCCACTACCACTACCAGATTAGAGCCATAAGGGAGACTAGACATCTACCACCCCACTACCACTATCAGATTAGAGCCGTAAGGGAGTCTAGACATCTACCACCCCACTATCTGATTAGAGCCATAAAGGAGACTAGACATCTACCACCCCACTACCACTATCAAATTAGAGCTATAAGGGAGACTAGACATCTACCACCCCACTACCACTATCAGATTAGAGCAATAAGGGAGCCTAGACATCTCCCAACCCACTATCAGATTAGAGCCACAAAGGAGACTAGAGATCTACCACCCCACTACCACTATCAAATTACAGCCATAAGTGAGACTAGACATCTACCACCCCACTACCACTATCAGATTAGAGCCATAAAGGAAAATAGACATCTACCACCCCACTACCACTATCAAATTAGAGCCATAAGGGAGACTAGACATCTACCACCCCACTACCACTATGAGATTAGAGCCATAAGGGAGACTAGACATCTACCACCCCACTACCACTATCAGATTGGAGCCATAAGGGACTAGACATCTACCACCCCACTACCACCATCAGATTAGAGCCATAAGGGAGTCTAGACATCTACCACCCCACTACCACTATCAGATTAAGGCCATAAGTGAGACTAGACATCTACCACCCCACTATCAGATTAGAGCCATAAGGGAGACGAGACATCTACCACCCCACTACCACTATCAAATTAGAGCCATAAGGGAGACTAAACATCTACCACCCCACTACCACTATCAGATTAGAGCCATGAGGGAGACTAGACATCTACCACCCCACTACCACTATCAAATTTGAGCCATAAGGGAGACTAGACATCTACCACCCCACTACCACTATCAGATTAGAGCCATAAGGGAGTCTAGACATCTACCACCCCACTACCACTATCAAATTAGAGCCATAAGGGAGAGTAGACATCTACCACCCCACTACCACTATCAGATTGGAGCCATAAGGGAGACTAGACATCTTCCACCCCACTACCACTACCAGATTAGAGCCATAAGGGAGACTAGACATCTACCACCCGACTACCACTACCAGATTAGAGCCATAAGGGAGACTAGACATCTACCACCCCACTACCACTATCAGATTAGAGCCATATGGGAGCCTAGACATCTACCACCCCACTACCACTATCAGATTAGAGCCATAAGGGAGACTAGACATCTACGACCCCACTATCAGATTAGAGCCATAAAGGAGACTAGACATCTACCACCCCACTACCACTATCAGATTAGAGCCATAAGGGAGACTAGACATCTACCACCCGACTACCACTACCAGATTAGAGCCATAAGGGAGACTAGACATCTACCACCCCACTACCACTATCAGATTAGAGCCATATGGGAGCCTAGACATCTACCACCCCACTACCACTATCAGATTAGAGCCATAAGGGAGTCTAGACATCTACCACCCCACTACCACTATCAAATTAGAGCCATAAGGGAGAGTAGACATCTACCACCCCACTACCACTATCAGATTGGAGCCATAAGGGAGACTAGACATCTTCCACCCCACTACCACTACCAGATTAGAGCCATAAGGGAGACTAGACATCTACCACCCCACTACCACTATCAGATTAGAGCCATAAGGGAGACTAGACATCTACCACCCCACTATCAGATTAGATCCATAAGGGAGACTAGACATCTACCACCCCACTACCAGATTAGAGCCATAAGGGAGACTAGACATCTACCACCCCACTACCACTATCAGATTAGAGCCATAAGGGAGACTAGACATCTACCACCCCACTACCACTATCAGATTGGAGCCATAAGGGAGACTAGACATCTACCACCCCACTACCACTACCAGATTAGAGCCATAAGGGAGACTAGACATCTACCACCCCACTACCACTATCAGATTAGAGCCATAAGGGAGCCTAGACATCTACCACCCCACTATCAGATTAGAGCCATAAAGGAGACTAGACATCTTCCACCCACCTACCACTATCAAATTAGAGCCATAAGGGAGAATAGACATCTACCGCCCCACTATCAGATTAGAGCCATAAGGGAGACTAGACATCTACCACCCCACTACCACTATCAGATTAGAGCCATAAGGGAGACTAGACATCTACCACCCCACTACCACTATCAGATTAGAGCCATAAGGGAGACTAGACATCTTGCCACCCCACTATCAGATTAGAGCCATAAGGGAGTCTAGACATCTACCACCCACCTACCACTATCAGATTAGAGCCATAAGGGAGACTAGACGTCTACCACCCCACTACCACTATCAGATTGGAGCCATAAGGGAGACTAGACATCTACCACCCCACTACCACTACCAGATTAGAGCCATAAGGGAGACTAGACATCTACCACCCCACTACCACTACCAGATTAGAGCCATAAGGGAGACTAGACATCTACCACCCCACTACCACTATCAGATTAGAGCCATAAGGGAGACTCGACATCTACCACCCCACTACCACTATCAGATTAGAGCCATAAGGGAGACTAGACATCTACCACCCCACTATCAGATTAGAGCCATGAGGGAGACTAGACATCTACCACCCCACTACCAGATTAGAGCCATAAGGGAGAGTAGACATCTACCACCCCACTACCACTATCAGATTAGAGCCATAAGGGAGCCTAGACATCTACCACCCCACTATCAGATTAGAGCCATAAAGGAGACTAGACATCTTCCACCCACCTACCACTATCAAATTAGAGCCATAAGGGAGACTAGACATCTACCACCCCACTACCACTATCAGATTGGAGCCATAAGGGAGACTAGACATCTACCACCCCACTACCACTACCAGATTAGAGCCATAAGGGAGACTAGACATCTACCACCCCACTACCACTATCAGATTAGAGCCATAAGGGAGACTACACATCTACCCCCCCCACTATCAGATTAGAGCCATAAAGGAGACTAGACATCTACCACCCCACTACCACTATCAGATTAGAGCCATAAGGGAGACTAGACATCTACCACCCCACTACCACTACCAGATTAGAGCCATAAGGGAGACTAGACATCTACCACCCCACTACCACTATCAGATTAGAGCCGTAAGGGAGTCTAGACATCTACCACCCCACTATCTGATTAGAGCCATAAAGGAGACTAGACATCTACCACCCCACTACCACTATCAAATTAGAGCTATAAGGGAGACTAGAGATCTACCACCCCACTACCACTACCAGATTAGAGCCATAAGGGAGACTAGACATCTACCACCCCACTACCACTACCAGATTAGAGCCATAAGGGAGACTAGACATCTACCACCCCACTACCACTATCAGATTAGAGCCATAAGGGAGACTCGACATCTACCACCCCACTACCACTATCAGATTAGAGCCATAAGGGAGACTAGACATCTACCACCCCACTATCAGATTAGAGCCATGAGGGAGACTAGACATCTACCACCCCACTACCAGATTAGAGCCATAAGGGAGAGTAGACATCTACCACCCCACTACCACTATCAGATTAGAGCCATAAGGGAGCCTAGACATCTACCACCCCACTATCAGATTAGAGCCATAAAGGAGACTAGACATCTTCCACCCACCTACCACTATCAAATTAGAGCCATAAGGGAGACTAGACATCTACCACCCCACTACCACTATCAGATTGGAGCCATAAGGGAGACTAGACATCTACCACCCCACTACCACTACCAGATTAGAGCCATAAGGGAGACTAGACATCTACCACCCCACTACCACTATCAGATTAGAGCCATAAGGGAGACTACACATCTACCCCCCCCACTATCAGATTAGAGCCATAAAGGAGACTAGACATCTACCACCCCACTACCACTATCAGATTAGAGCCATAAGGGAGACTAGACATCTACCACCCCACTACCACTACCAGATTAGAGCCATAAGGGAGACTAGACATCTACCACCCCACTACCACTATCAGATTAGAGCCGTAAGGGAGTCTAGACATCTACCACCCCACTATCTGATTAGAGCCATAAAGGAGACTAGACATCTACCACCCCACTACCACTATCAAATTAGAGCTATAAGGGAGACTAGAGATCTACCACCCCACTACCACTATCAGATTAGAGCCATAAGGGAGCCTAGACATCTCCCAACCCACTATCAGATTAGAGCCACAAAGGAGACTAGAGATCTACCACCCCACTACCACTATCAAATTACAGCCATAAGTGAGACTAGACATCTACCACCCCACTACCACTATCAGATTAGAGCCATAAGGGAGAATAGACATCTACCACCCCACTACCACTATCAAATTAGAGCCATAAGGGGGACTAGACATCTACCACCCCACTACCACTATGAGATTAGAGCCATAAGGGAGACTAGACATCTACCACCCCACTACCACTATCAGATTGGAGCCATAAGGGACTAGACATCTACCACCCCACTACCACCATCAGATTAGAGCCATAAGGGAGCCTAGACATCTACCACCCCACTACCACTATCAGATTAGAGCCATACGGGAGACTAGACATCTACCACCCCACTACCAGATTAGAGCCATAAGGGAGACTAGACATCTACCACCCCACTACCACTATCAGATTAGAGCCATAAGGGAGTCTAGACATCTACCACCCCACTACCACTAAAAGATTAGAGCCATAAGGGAGACTAAACATCTACCACCCAACTACCACTATCAGATTAGAGCCGTAAGGGAGCCTAGACATCTACCACCCCACTACCACTATCAGATTAGAGCCATAAGGGAGACTAGATATCTACCACCCCACTACCACTACCAGATTAGAGCCATAAGGGAGACTAGACATCTACCACCCCACTACCACTATCAAATTAGAGCCATAAGGGAGACTAGACATCTACCACCCCACTACCACTATCAGATTAGAGCCATAAGGGAGACTAGACATCTACCACCCCACTACCACTATCAGATTAGAGCCATAAGGGAGACTAGACAACTACCACCCTACTACCACTACCAGATTAGAGCCATAAGGGAGACTAGACATCTACCACCCCACTACCACTATCAGATTAGAGACATAAGGGAGTCTAGACATCTACCACCCCACTACCACTATCAGATTAGAGCCATAAGGGAGACTAGACATCTACCACCCCACTATCAGATTAGAGCCATGAGGGAGACTAGACATCTACCACCCCACTACCAGATTAGAGCCATAAGGGAGACTAGACATCTACCACCCCACTACCACTATCAGATTGGAGCCATAAGGGAGACTAGACATCTACCACCCCACTACCACTACCAGATTAGAGCCATAAGGGAGACTAGACATCTACCACCCCACTACCACTATCAGATTAGAGCCATAAGGGAGCCTAGACATCTACCACCCCACTATCAGATTAGAGCCATAAAGGAGACTAGACATCTTCCACCCACCTACCACTATCAAATTAGAGCCATAAGGGAGACTAGACATCTACCACCCCACTACCACTATCAGATTGGAGCCATAAGGGAGACTAGACATCTACCACCCCACTACCACTACCAGATTAGAGCCATAAGGGAGACTAGACATCTACCACCCCACTACCACTATCAGATTAGAGCCATAAGGGAGACTACACATCTACCACCCCACTATCAGATTAGAGCCATAAAGGAGACTAGACATCTACCACCCCACTACCACTATCAGATTAGAGCCATAAGGGAGACTAGACATCTACCACCCCACTACCACTACCAGATTAGAGCCATAAGGGAGACTAGACATCTACCACCCCACTACCACTATCAGATTAGAGCCGTAAGGGAGTCTAGACATCTACCACCCCACTAACTGATTAGAGCCATAAAGGAGACTAGACATCTACCACCCCACTACCACTATCAAATTAGAGCTATAAGGGAGACTAGACATCTACCACCCCACTACCACTATCAGATTAGAGCAATAAGGGAGCCTAGACATCTCCCAACCCACTATCAGATTAGAGCCACAAAGGAGACTAGAGATCTACCACCCCACTACCACTATCAAATTACAGCCATAAGTGAGACTAGACATCTACCACCCCACTACCACTATCAGATTAGAGCCATAAAGGAAAATAGACATCTACCACCCCACTACCACTATCAAATTAGAGCCATAAGGGAGACTAGACATCTACCACCCCACTACCACTATGAGATTAGAGCCATAAGGGAGACTAGACATCTACCACCCCACTACCACTATCAGATTGGAGCCATAAGGGACTAGACATCTACCACCCCACTACCACCATCAGATTAGAGCCATAAGGGAGTCTAGACATCTACCACCCCACTACCACTATCAGATTAAGGCCATAAGTGAGACTAGACATCTACCACCCCACTATCAGATTAGAGCCATAAGGGAGACGAGACATCTACCACCCCACTACCACTATCAAATTAGAGCCATAAGGGAGACTAAACATCTACCACCCCACTACCACTATCAGATTAGAGCCATGAGGGAGACTAGACATCTACCACCCCACTACCACTATCAAATTTGAGCCATAAGGGAGACTAGACATCTACCACCCCACTACCACTGTCAGATTAGAGCCATAAGGGAGACTAGACATCTACCACCCCACTATCAGATTAGAGCCATAATGGAGACTAGACATCTACCACCCCACTACCACTATGAGATTAGAGCCATAAGGGAGTCTAGACATCTACCACCCCACTACCACTATCAGATTGGAGCCATAAGGCAGACTAGACATCTACCACCCCACTACCATTACCAGATTAGAGCCATAAGGGAGACTAGACATCTACCACCCCACTACCACTATCAAATTAGAGCCATAAGGGAGACTAGACATCTACCACCCCACTATCAGATTAGAGCCATAAGGGAGACTAGACATCTACCACCCCACTACCACTATCAGATTAGAGCCATAAGGGAGACTAAACATCTACCACCCCACTACCACTATCAGATTAGAGCCATGAGGGAGACTAGACATATACCACCCCACTACCACTATCAAATTAGAGCCATAAGGGAGACTAGACATCTACCACCCCACTACCACTATCAGATTAGAGCCATAAGGGAGACTAGACATCTACGACCCCACTATCAGATTAGAGCCATAAAGGAGACTAGACATCTACCACCCCACTACCACTATCAGATTAGAGCCATAAGGGAGACTAGACATCTACCACCCGACTACCACTACCAGATTAGAGCCATAAGGGAGACTAGACATCTACCACCCCACTACCACTATCAGATTAGAGCCATATGGGAGCCTAGACATCTACCACCCCACTACCACTATCAGATTAGAGCCATAAGGGAGTCTAGACATCTACCACCCCACTACCACTATCAAATTAGAGCCATAAGGGAGAGTAGACATCTACCACCCCACTACCACTATCAGATTGGAGCCATAAGGGAGACTAGACATCTTCCACCCCACTACCACTACCAGATTAGAGCCATAAGGGAGACTAGACATCTACCACCCCACTACCACTATCAGATTAGAGCCATAAGGGAGACTAGACATCTACCACCCCACTATCAGATTAGATCCATAAGGGAGACTAGACATCTACCACCCCACTACCAGATTAGAGCCATAAGGGAGACTAGACATCTACCACCCCACTACCACTATCAGATTAGAGCCATAAGGGAGACTAGACATCTACCACCCCACTACCACTATCAGATTGGAGCCATAAGGGAGACTAGACATCTACCACCCCACTACCACTACCAGATTAGAGCCATAAGGGAGACTAGACATCTACCACCCCACTACCACTATCAGATTAGAGCCATAAGGGAGCCTAGACATCTACCACCCCACTATCAGATTAGAGCCATAAAGGAGACTAGACATCTTCCACCCACCTACCACTATCAAATTAGAGCCATAAGGGAGAATAGACATCTACCGCCCCACTATCAGATTAGAGCCATAAGGGAGACTAGACATCTACCACCCCACTACCACTATCAGATTAGAGCCATAAGGGAGACTAGACATCTACCACCCCACTACCACTATCAGATTAGAGCCATAAGGGAGACTAGACATCTTGCCACCCCACTATCAGATTAGAGCCATAAGGGAGTCTAGACATCTACCACCCCACTACCACTATCAGATTAGAGCCATAAGGGAGACTAGACATCTACCACCCCACTACAACTATCAGATTGGAGCCATAAGGTAGACTAGACATCTACCACCCCACTACCACTACCAGATTAGAGCCATAAGGGAGACTAGACATCTACCACCCCACTACCACTATCAGATTAGAGCCATAAGGGAGACTAGACATCTACCACCCCACTATCAGATTAGAGCCATAAGGGAGACTAGACATCTACCACCCCACTACCACTATGAGATTAGAGCCATAAGGGAGACTAGACATCTACCACCCCACTACCACTATCAGATTGGAGCCATAAGGGAGACTAGACATCTACCACCCCACTACCACTATCAGATTAGAGCCATAAGGGAGACTAGACATCTACCACCCCACTACCACTATCAGATTAGAGCCATAAGGGAGTCTAGATATCTACCACCCCACTACCACTATCAGATTAGAGCCATAAGGGAGACTAGACATCTACCACCCCACTACCACTATCAGATTGGAGCCATAAGGGAGACTAGACAACTACCACCCCACTACCACTACCAGATTAGAGCCATAAGGGAGACTAGACATCTACCACCCCACTACCACTATCAGATTTGAGCCATAAGGGAGACTAGACATCTACCACCCCACTACCACTATCAGATTTGAGCCATAAGGGAGACTAGACATCTACCACCCCACTACCACTATCAGATTAGAACCATACGGGAGCCAAGACATCTACCAACCCACTACCACTATCAAATTAGAGCCATAAGGGAGCCTAGACATCTACCACCCCACTACCACTATCAGATTAAGGCCATAAGGGAGACTAGACATCTACCACCCCACTATCAGATTAGAGCCATGAGGGAGCCTAGACATCTACCACCCCACTACCACTATCAGATTAGAGCCATGAGGGAGACTAAACATCTACCACCCCACTACCACTATCAGATTAGAGCCATGAGGGAGACTAGACATCTACCACCCCACTACCACTATCAAATTAGAGCCATAAGGGAGACTAGACATCTACCACCCCACTACCACTATCAGATTAGAGCCATAAGGGAGACTAGACATCTACCACCCCACTATCAGATTAGAGCCATAATGGAGACTAGACATCTACCACCCCACTACCACTATGAGATTAGAGCCATAAGGGAGACTAGACATCTACCACCCCACTACCACTATCAGATTGGAGCCATAAGGGAGACTAGACATCTACCACCCCACTACCACTATCAGATTAGAGCCATATGGGAGCCTATACATCTACCACCCCACTACCACTATCAGATTGGAGCCATAAGGGAGACTAGACATCTACCACCCCACTACCACTACCAGATTAGAGCCATAAGGGAGACTAGACATCTACCACCCCACTACCACTATCAGATTATAGCCATAAGGGAGACTAGACATCTACCACCCCTCTACAAAAATCAGATTGGAGCCATAAGGTAGACTAGACATCTACCACCCCACTACCACTACCAGATTAGAGCCATAAGGGAGACTAGTCATCTACCACCCCACTACCACTATCAAACAGAGCCATAAGGGAGACAAGACATCTTCCACCCCACTACCACTATCAGATTAGAGCCATAAGGGAGACTAGACATCTACCACCCCACTACCACTATCAGATTTGAGCCATAAGGGAGACTAGACATCTACCACTCCATTACCACTATCAGATTAGAGCCATAAGGGAGACTAGACATCTTGCCACCCCACTATCAGATTAGAGCCATAAGGGAGTCTAGACATCTACCACCCCACTACCACTATCAGATTAGAGCCATAAGGGAGACTAGACATCTACCACCCCACTACAACTATTAGATTGGAGCCACAAGGTAGACTAGACATCTACCACCCCACTACCACTACCAGATTAGAGCCATAAGGGAGACTAGACATCTACCGCCCCACTACCACTATCAGATTAGAGCCATAAGGGAGACTAGACATCTACCACCCCACTACCACTATCAGATTAGAGCCATAAGGGAGACTAGACATCTACCACCCCACTATCAGATTAGAGCCATAAGGGAGACTAGACATCTACCACCCCACTACCACTATGAGATTGGAGCCATAAGGGAGACTAGACATCTACCACCCCACTACCACTATCAGATTGGAGCCATAAGGGAGACTAGACATCTACCACCCCACTACCACTATCAGATTAGAGCCATAAGGGAGACTAGACATCTACCACCCGACTACCACTACCAGATTAGAGCCATAAGGGAGACTAGACATCTACCACCCCACTACCACTATCAGATTAGAGCCATATGGGAGCCTATACATCTACCACCCCACTACCACTATCAGATTAGAGCCATAAGGGAGACTAGACATCTACCACCCCACTACCACTATCAGATTAGAGCCATATGGGAGCCTATACATCTACCACCCCACTACCACTATCAGATTAGAGCCATAAGGGAGACTAGACATCTTGCCACCCCACTATCAGATTAGAGCCATAAGGGAGTCTAGACATCTACCATCCCACTACCACTATCAGATTAGAGCCATAAGGGAGACTAGACATCTACCACCCCACTATCAGATTAGAGCCATAAGGGAGACTAGACATCTACCACCCCACTACCACTATGAGATTAGAGCCATAAGGGAGACTAGACATCTACCACCCCACTACCACTATCAGATTGGAGCCATAAGGGAGACTAGACATCTACCACCCCACTACCACTATCAGATTAGAGCCATAAGGGAGACTAGACATCTACCACCCCACTACCACTATCAGATTAGAGCCATAAGGGAGTCTAGATATCTACCACCCCACTACCACTATCAGATTAGAGCCATAAGGGAGACTAGACATCTACCACCCCACTACCACTATCAGATTGGAGCCATAAGGGAGACTAGACAACTACCACCCCACTACCACTACCAGATTAGAGCCATAAGGGAGACTAGACATCTACCACCCCACTACCACTATCAGATTTGAGCCATAAGGGAGACTAGACATCTACCACCCCACTACCACTATCAGATTGGAGCCATAAGGGAGACTAGACAACTACCACCCCACTACCACTACCAGATTAGAGCCATAAGGGAGACTAGACATCTACCACCCCACTACCACTATCAGATTTGAGCCATAAGGGAGACTAGACATCTACCACCCCACTACCACTATCAGATTTGAGCCATAAGGGAGACTAGACATCTACCACCCCACTACCACTATCAGATTAGAACCATACGGGAGCCAAGACATCTACCAACCCACTACCACTATCAAATTAGAGCCATAAGGGAGCCTAGACATCTACCACCCCACTACCACTATCAGATTAAGGCCATAAGGGAGACTAGACATCTACCACCCCACTATCAGATTAGAGCCATGAGGGAGCCTAGACATCTACCACCCCACTACCACTATCAGATTAGAGCCATGAGGGAGACTAAACATCTACCACCCCACTACCACTATCAGATTAGAGCCATGAGGGAGACTAGACATCTACCACCCCACTACCACTATCAAATTAGAGCCATAAGGGAGACTAGACATCTACCACCCCACTACCACTATCAGATTAGAGCCATAAGGGAGACTAGACATCTACCACCCCACTATCAGATTAGAGCCATAATGGAGACTAGACATCTACCACCCCACTACCACTATGAGATTAGAGCCATAAGGGAGACTAGACATCTACCACCCCACTACCACTATCAGATTGGAGCCATAAGGGAGACTAGACATCTACCACCCCACTACCACTATCAGATTAGAGCCATATGGGAGCCTATACATCTACCACCCCACTACCACTATCAGATTGGAGCCATAAGGGAGACTAGACATCTACCACCCCACTACCACTACCAGATTAGAGCCATAAGGGAGACTAGACATCTACCACCCCACTACCACTATCAGATTATAGCCATAAGGGAGACTAGACATCTACCACCCCTCTACAAAAATCAGATTGGAGCCATAAGGTAGACTAGACATCTACCACCCCACTACCACTACCAGATTAGAGCCATAAGGGAGACTAGTCATCTACCACCCCACTACCACTATCAAACAGAGCCATAAGGGAGACAAGACATCTTCCACCCCACTACCACTATCAGATTAGAGCCATAAGGGAGACTAGACATCTACCACCCCACTACCACTATCAGATTTGAGCCATAAGGGAGACTAGACATCTACCACTCCATTACCACTATCAGATTAGAGCCATAAGGGAGACTAGACATCTTGCCACCCCACTATCAGATTAGAGCCATAAGGGAGTCTAGACATCTACCACCCCACTACCACTATCAGATTAGAGCCATAAGGGAGACTAGACATCTACCACCCCACTACAACTATTAGATTGGAGCCACAAGGTAGACTAGACATCTACCACCCCACTACCACTACCAGATTAGAGCCATAAGGGAGACTAGACATCTACCGCCCCACTACCACTATCAGATTAGAGCCATAAGGGAGACTAGACATCTACCACCCCACTACCACTATCAGATTAGAGCCATAAGGGAGACTAGACATCTACCACCCCACTATCAGATTAGAGCCATAAGGGAGACTAGACATCTACCACCCCACTACCACTATGAGATTGGAGCCATAAGGGAGACTAGACATCTACCACCCCACTACCACTATCAGATTGGAGCCATAAGGGAGACTAGACATCTACCACCCCACTACCACTATCAGATTAGAGCCATAAGGGAGACTAGACATCTACCACCCGACTACCACTACCAGATTAGAGCCATAAGGGAGACTAGACATCTACCACCCCACTACCACTATCAGATTAGAGCCATATGGGAGCCTATACATCTACCACCCCACTACCACTATCAGATTAGAGCCATAAGGGAGACTAGACATCTACCACCCCACTACCACTATCAGATTAGAGCCATATGGGAGCCTATACATCTACCACCCCACTACCACTATCAGATTAGAGCCATAAGGGAGACTAGACATCTTGCCACCCCACTATCAGATTAGAGCCATAAGGGAGTCTAGACATCTACCATCCCACTACCACTATCAGATTAGAGCCATAAGGGAGACTAGACATCTACCACCCCACTATCAGATTAGAGCCATAAGGGAGACTAGACATCTACCACCCCACTACCACTATGAGATTAGAGCCATAAGGGAGACTAGACATCTACCACCCCACTACCACTATCAGATTGGAGCCATAAGGGAGACTAGACATCTACCACCCCACTACCACTATCAGATTAGAGCCATAAGGGAGACTAGACATCTACCACCCCACTACCACTATCAGATTAGAGCCATAAGGGAGTCTAGATATCTACCACCCCACTACCACTATCAGATTAGAGCCATAAGGGACTCTAGACATCTACCACCCCACTACCACTATCAGATTGGAGCCATAAGGGAGACTAGACAACTACCACCCCACTACCACTACCAGATTAGAGCCATAAGGGAGACTAGACATCTACCACCCCACTACCACTATCAGATTTGAGCCATAAGGGAGACTAGACATCTACCACCCCACTACCACTATCAGATTTGAGCCATAAGGGAGACTAGACATCTACCACCCCACTACCACTATCAGATTAGAACCATACGGGAGCCAAGACATCTACCAACCCACTACCACTATCAAATTAGAGCCATAAGGGAGCCTAGACATCTACCACCCCACTACCACTATCAGATTAAGGCCATAAGGGAGACTAGACATCTACCACCCCACTATCAGATTAGAGCCATAAGGGAGCCTAGACATCTACCACCCCACTACCACTATCAGATTAGAGCCATGAGGGAGACTAAACATCTACCACCCCACTACCACTATCAGATTAGAGCCATGAGGGAGACTAGACATCTACCACCCCACTACCACTATCAAATTAGAGCCATAAGGGAGACTAGACATCTACCACCCCACTACCACTATCAGATTAGAGCCATAAGGGAGACTAGACATCTACCACCCCACTATCAGATTAGAGCCATAATGGAGACTAGACATCTACCACCCCACTACCACTATGAGATTAGAGCCATAAGGGAGACTAGACATCTACCACCCCACTACCACTATCAGATTGGAGCCATAAGGGAGACTAGACATCTACCACCCCACTACCACTATCAGATTAGAGCCATATGGGAGCCTATACATCTACCACCCCACTACCACTATCAGATTGGAGCCATAAGGGAGACTAGACATCTACCACCCCACTACCACTACCAGATTAGAGCCATAAGGGAGACTAGACATCTACCACCCCACTACCACTATCAGATTATAGCCATAAGGGAGACTAGACATCTACCACCCCTCTACAAAAATCAGATTGGAGCCATAAGGTAGACTAGACATCTACCACCCCACTACCACTACCAGATTAGAGCCATAAGGGAGACTAGTCATCTACCACCCCACTACCACTATCAAACAGAGCCATAAGGGAGACAAGACATCTTCCACCCCACTACCACTATCAGATTAGAGCCATAAGGGAGACTAGACATCTACCACCCCACTACCACTATCAGATTTGAGCCATAAGGGAGACTAGACATCTACCACCCCATTACCACTATCAGATTAGAGCCATAAGGGAGACTAGACATCTTGCCACCCCACTATCAGATTAGAGCCATAAGGGAGTCTAGACATCTACCACCCCACTACCACTATCAGATTAGAGCCATAAGGGAGTCTAGACATCTACCACCCCACTACAACTATTAGATTGGAGCCACAAGGTAGACTAGACATCTACCACCCCACTACCACTACCAGATTAGAGCCATAAGGGAGACTAGACATCTACCGCCCCACTACCACTATCAGATTAGAGCCATAAGGGAGACTAGACATCTACCACCCCACTACCACTATCAGATTAGAGCCATAAGGGAGACTAGACATCTACCACCCCACTATCAGATTAGAGCCATAAGGGAGACTAGACATCTACCACCCCACTACCACTATGAGATTAGAGCCATAAGGGAGACTAGACATCTACCACCCCACTACCACTTTCAGATTGGAGCCATAAGGGAGACTAGACATCTACCACCCCACTACCACTATCAGATTAGAGCCATAAGGGAGACTAGACATCTACCACCCGACTACCACTACCAGATTAGAGCCATAAGGGAGACTAGACATCTACCACCCCACTACCACTATCAGATTAGAGCCATATGGGAGCCTATACATCTACCACCCCACTACCACTATCAGATTAGAGCCATAAGGGAGACTAGACATCTACCACCCCACTACCACTATCAGATTAGAGCCATATGGGAGCCTATACATCTACCACCCCACTACCACTATCAGATTAGAGCCATAAGGGAGACTAGACATCTTGCCACCCCACTATCAGATTAGAGCCATAAGGGAGTCTAGACATCTACCATCCCACTACCACTATCAGATTAGAGCCATAAGGGAGACTAGACATCTACCACCCCACTATCAGATTAGAGCCATGAGGGAGACTAGACATCTACCACCCCACTACCAGATTAGAGCCACAAGGGAGACTAGACATCTACCACCCCACTACCACTATCAGATTAGAGCCATAAGGGAGACTAGACATCTACCACCCCACTACCACTATCAGATTGGAGCCATAAGGGAGACTAGACATCTACCACCCCACTACCACTATCAGATTTGAGCCATAAGGGAGACTAGACATCTACCACCCCACTACCACTATCAGATTAGAGCCATAAGGGAGACTAGACATCTACCACCCCACTACAACTATTAGATTGGAGCCATAAGGTAGACTAGACATCTACCACCCCACTACCACTACCAGATTAGAGCCATAAGGGAGACTAGACATCTACCGCCCCACTACCACTATCAGATTAGAGCCATAAGGGAGACTAGACATCTACCACCCCACTACCACTATCAGATTAGAGCCATAAGGGAGACTAGACATCTACCACCCCACTATCAGATTAGAGCCATAAGGGAGTCTAGACATCTACCACCCCACTACCACTATCAGATTAGAGCCATAAGGGAGACTAGACATCTACCACAACAATACAACTATTAGATTGGAGCCATAAGGTAGACTAGACATCTACCACCCCACTACCACTACCAGATTAGAGCCATAAGGGAGACTAGACATCTACCGCCCCACTACCACTATCAGATTAGAGCCATAAGGGAGACTAGACATCTACCACCCCACTACCACTATCAGATTAGAGCCATAAGGGAGACTAGACATCTACCACCCCACTATCAGATTAGAGCCATAATGGAGACTAGACATCTACCACCCCACTACCACTATGAGATTAGAGCCATAAGGGAGCCTAGACATCTACCACCCCACTACCACTATCAGATTGGAGCCATAAGGGAGACTAGACATCTACCACCCCACTACCACTATCAGATTAGAGCCATATGGGAGCCTATACATCTACCACCCCACTACCACTATCCGATTGGAGCCATAAGGGAGACTAGACATCTACCACCCCACTACCACTACCAGATTAGAGCCATAAGGGAGACTAGACATCTACCACCCCACTACCACTATCAGATTATAGCCATAAGGGAGACTAGACATCTACCACCCCTCTACAACTATCAGATTGGAGCCATAAGGTAGACTAGACATCTACCACCCCACTACCACTACCAGATTAGAGCCATAAGGGAGACTAGTCATCTACCACCCCACTACCACTATCAAACAGAGCCATAAGGGAGACAAGACATCTTCCACCCCACTACCACTATCAGATTAGAGCCATAAGGGAGACTAGACATCTACCACCCCACTACCACTATCAGATTTGAGCCATAAGGGAGACTAGACATCTACCACCCCATTACCACTATCAGATTAGAGCCATAAGGGAGACTAGACATCTTGCCACCCCACTATCAGATTAGAGCCATAAGGGAGTCTAGACATCTACCACCCCACTACCACTATCAGATTAGAGCCATAAGGGAGACTAGACATCTACCACCCCACTACAACTATTAGATTGGAGCCACAAGGTAGACTAGACATCTACCACCCCACTACCACTACCAGATTAGAGCCATAAGGGAGACTAGACATCTACCACCCCACTACCACTATCAGATTTGAGCCATAAGGGAGACTAGACATCTACCACCCCACTACCACTATCAGATTAGAGCCATAAGGGAGACTAGACATCTACCACCCCACTATCAGATTAGAGCCATAAGGGAGACTAGACATCTACCACCCCACTACCACTATGAGATTAGAGCCATAAGGGAGACTAGACATCTACCACCCCACTACCACTATCAGATTGGAGCCATAAGGGAGACTAGACATCTACCACCCCACTACCACTATCAGATTAGAGCCATAAGGGAGACTAGACATCTACCACCCGATTACCACTACCAGATTAGAGCCATAAGGGAGACTAGACATCTACCACCCCACTACCACTATCAGATTAGAGCCATATGGGAGCCTATACATCTACCACCCCACTACCACTATCAGATTAGAGCCATAAGGGAGACTAGACATCTACCACCCCACTACCACTATCAGATTAGAGCCATAAGGGAGACTAGACATCTACCACCCCACTACCACTATCAGATTTGAGCCATAAGGGAGACTAGACATCTACCACCCCATTACCACTATCAGATTAGAGCCATAAGGGAGACTAGACATCTTGCCACCCCACTATCAGATTAGAGCCATAAGGGAGTCTAGACATCTACCATCCCACTACCACTATCAGATTAGAGCCATAAGGGAGACTAGACATCTACCACCCCACTATCAGATTAGAGCCATGAGGGAGACTAGACATCTACCACCCCACTACCAGATTAGAGCCACAAGGGAGACTAGACATCTACCACCCCACTACCACTATCAGATTAGAGCCATAAGGGAGACTAGACATCTACCACCCCACTACCACTATCAGATTGGAGCCATAAGGGAGACTAGACATCTACCACCCCACTACCACTATCAGATTTGAGCCATAAGGGAGACTAGACATCTACCACCCCACTACCACTATCAGATTAGAGCCATAAGGGAGACTAGACATCTACCACCCCACTACAACTATTAGATTGGAGCCATAAGGTAGACTAGACATCTACCACCCCACTACCACTACCAGATTAGAGCCATAAGGGAGACTAGACATCTACCGCCCCACTACCACTATCAGATTAGAGCCATAAGGGAGACTAGACATCTACCACCCCACTACCACTATCAGATTAGAGCCATAAGGGAGACTAGACATCTACCACCCCACTATCAGATTAGAGCCATAAGGGAGTCTAGACATCTACCACCCCACTACCACTATCAGATTAGAGCCATAAGGGAGACTAGACATCTACCACAACAATACAACTATTAGATTGGAGCCATAAGGTAGACTAGACATCTACCACCCCACTACCACTACCAGATTAGAGCCATAAGGGAGACTAGACATCTACCGCCCCACTACCACTATCAGATTAGAGCCATAAGGGAGACTAGACATCTACCACCCCACTACCACTATCAGATTAGAGCCATAAGGGAGACTAGACATCTACCACCCCACTATCAGATTAGAGCCATAAGGGAGACTAGACATCTACCACCCCACTACCACTATGAGATTAGAGCCATAAGGGAGACTAGACATCTACCACCCCACTACCACTATCAGATTGGAGCCATAAGGGAGACTAGACATCTACCACCCCACTACCACTATCAGATTAGAGCCATGAGGGAGACTAGACATCTACCACCCCACTACCACTATCAGATTAGAGCCATAAGGGAGACTAGACATCTACCACCCCACTACCACTATCAGATTTGAGCCATAAGGGAGACTAGACATCTACCACCCCATTACCACTATCAGATTAGAGCCATAAGGGAGACTAGACATCTTGCCACCCCACTATCAGATTAGAGCCATAAGGGAGTCTAGACATCTACCACCCCACTACCACTATCAGATTAGAGCCATAAGGGAGACTAGACATCTACCACCCCACTATCAGATTAGAGCCATGAGGGAGACTAGACGTCTACCACCCCACTACCAGATTAGAGCCATAAGGGAGACTAGACATCTACCACCCCACTACCACTATCAGATTAGAGCCATAAGGGAGACTAGACATCTACCACCCCACTACCACTATCAGATTGGAGCCATAAGGGAGACTAGACATCTACCACCCCACTACCACTACCAGATTAGAGCCATAAGGGAGACTAGACATCTACCACCCCACTACCACTATCAGATTTGAGCCATAAGGGAGACTAGACATCTACCACCCCACTACCACTATCAGATTAGAGCCATAAGGGAGACTAGACATCTACCACCCCACTACAACTATTAGATTGGAGCCATAAGGTAGACTAGACATCTACCACCCCACTACCACTACCAGATTAGAGCCATAAGGGAGACAAGACATCTACCGCCCCACTACCACTATCAGATTAGAGCCATAAGGGAGACTAGACATCTACCACCCCACTACCACTATCAGATTAGAGCCATAAGGGAGACTAGACATCTACCACCCCACTATCAGATTAGAGCCATAAGGGAGACTAGACATCTACCACCCCACTACCACTATGAGATTAGAGCCATAAGGGAGACTAGACATCTACCACCCCACTACCACTATCAGATTGGAGCCATAAGGGAGACTAGACATCTACCACCCCACTACCACTACCAGATTAGAGCCATAAGGGAGACTAGACATCTACCACCCGACTACCACTACCAGATTAGAGCCATAAGGGAGACTAGACATCTACCACCCCACTACCACTATCAGATTAGAGCCATATGGGAGCCTATACATCTACCACCCCACTACCACTATCAGATTAGAGCCATAAGGGAGACTAGACATCTACCACCCCACTACCACCATCAGATTAGAGCCATAAGGGAGACTAGACATCTACCACCCCACTACCACTATCAGATTAGAGCCATAAGGGAGACTAGACATCTACCACCCCATTACCACTATCAGATTAGAGCCATAAGGGAGACTAGACATCTTGCCACCCCACTATCAGATTAGAGCCATAAGGGAGTCTAGACATCTACCACACCACTACCACTATCAGATTAGAGCCATAAGGGAGCCTAGACATCTACCACCCCACTACCACTATGAGATTAGAGCCATAAGGGAGACTAGACATCTACCACCCCACTACCACTATCAGATTGGAGCCATAAGGGAGACTAGACATCTACCACCCCACTACCACTATCAGATTGGAGCCATAAGGGAGACTAGACATCTACCACCCCACTACCACTATCAGATTAGAGCCATATGGGAGCCTATACATCTACCACCCCACTACCACTATCAGATTAGAGCCATAAGGGAGACTAGACATCTACCACCCCACTACCACTATCAGATTAGAGCCATAAGGGAGACTAGACATCTACCACCCCACTAACACTATCAGATTTGAGCCATAAGGGAGACTAGACATCTACCACCCCATTACCACTATCAGATTAGAGCCATAAGGGAGATTAGACATCGTGCCACCCCACTATCAGATTAGAGCCATAAGGGAGTCTAGACATCTACCACCCCACTACCACTATCAGATTAGAGCCATAAGGGAGACTAGACATCTACCACCCCACTATCAGATTAGAGCCATGAGGGAGACTAGACATCTACCACCCCACTACCAGATTAGAGCCATAAGGGAGACTAGACATCTACCACCCCACTACCACTATCAGATTAGAGCCATAAGGGAGACTAGACATCTACCACCCCACTACCACTATCAGATTGGAGCCATAAGGGAGACTAGACATCTACCACCCCACTACCACAACCAGATTAGAGCCATAAGGGAGACTAGACATCTACCACCCCACTACCACTATCAGATTTGAGCCATAAGGGAGACTAGACATCTACCACCCCACTACCACTATCAGATTAGAGCCATAAGGGAGACTAGACATCTACCACCCCACTACAACTATTAGATTGGAGCCATAAGGTAGACTAGACATCTACCACCCCACTACCACTACCAGATTAGAGCCATAAGGGAGACTAGACATCTACCGCCCCACTACCACTATCAGATTAGAGCCATAAGGGAGACTAGACATCTACCACCCCACTACCACTATCAGATTAGAGCCATAAGGGAGACTAGACATCTACCACCCCACTATCAGATTAGAGCCATAAGGGAGACTAGACATCTACCACCCCACTACCACTATGAGATTAGAGCCATAATGGAGACTAGACATCTACCACCCCACTACCACTATCAGATTGGAGCCATAAGGGAGACTAGACATCTCTCACCCCACTACCACTATCAGATTAGAGCCATAAGGGAGACTAGACATCTACCACCCGATTACCACTACCAGATTAGAGCCATAAGGGAGACTAGACATCTACCACCCCACTACCACTATCAGATTAGAGCCATATGGGAGCCTTTACATCTACCACCCCACTACCACTACCAGATTAGAGCCATAAGGGAGACTAGACATCTACCGCCCCACTACCACTATCAGATTAGAGCCATAAGGGAGACTAGACATCTACCACCCCACTACCACTATCAGATTAGAGCCATAAGGGAGACTAGACATCTACCACCCCACTATCAGATTAGAGCCATAAGGGAGTCTAGACATCTACCACCCCACTACCACTATCAGATTAGAGCCATAAGGGAGACTAGACATCTACCACAACAATACAACTATTAGATTGGAGCCATAAGGGAGACTAGACATCTACCACCCCACTACCACTACCAGATTAGAGCCATAAGGGAGACTAGACATCTACCGCCCCACTACCACTATCAGATTAGAGCCATAAGGGAGACTAGACATCTACCACCCCACTACCACTATCAGATTAGAGCCATAAGGGAGACTAGACATCTACCACCCCACTATCAGATTAGAGCCATAAGGGAGACTAGACATCTACCACCCCACTACCACTATGAGATTAGAGCCATAATGGAGACTAGACATCTACCACCCCACTACCACTATCAGATTGGAGCCATAAGGGAGACTAGACATCTCTCACCCCACTACCACTATCAGATTAGAGCCATAAGGGAGACTAGACATCTACCACCCGATTACCACTACCAGATTAGAGCCATAAGGGAGACTAGACATCTACCACCCCACTACCACTATCAGATTAGAGCCATATGGGAGCCTTTACATCTACCACCCCACTACCACTACCAGATTAGAGCCATAAGGGAGACTAGACATCTACCGCCCCACTACCACTATCAGATTAGAGCCATAAGGGAGACTAGACATCTACCACCCCACTACCACTATCAGATTAGAGCCATAAGGGAGACTAGACATCTACCACCCCACTATCAGATTAGAGCCATAAGGGAGTCTAGACATCTACCACCCCACTACCACTATCAGATTAGAGCCATAAGGGAGACTAGACATCTACCACAACAATACAACTATTAGATTGGAGCCATAAGGGAGACTAGACATCTACCACCCCACTACCACTACCAGATTAGAGCCATAAGGGAGACTAGACATCTACCGCCCCACTACCACTATCAGATTAGAGCCATAAGGGAGACTAGACATCTACCACCCCACTACCACTATCAGATTAGAGCCATAAGGGAGACTAGACATCTACCACCCCACTATCAGATTAGAGCCATAAGGGAGACTAGACATCTACCACCCCACTACCACTATGAGATTAGAGCCATAAGGGAGACTAGACATCTACCACCCCACTACCACTATCAGATTGGAGCCATAAGGGAGACTAGACATCTACCACCCCACTACCACTATCAGATTAGAGCCATAAGGGAGACTAGACATCTACCACCCGACTACCACTACCAGATTAGAGCCATAAGGGAGACTAGACATCTACCACCCCACTACCACTATCAGATTAGAGCCATATGGGAGCCTATACATCTACCACCCCACTACCACTATCAGATTAGAGCCATGAGGGAGACTAGACATCTACCACCCCACTACCACTATCAGATTAGAGCCATAAGGGAGACTAGACATCTACCACCCCACTACCACTATCAGATTTGAGCCATAAGGGAGACTAGACATCTACCACCCCATTACCACTATCAGATTAGAGCCATAAGGGAGACTAGACATCTTGCCACCCCACTATCAGATTAGAGCCATAAGGGAGTCTAGACATCTACCACCCCACTACCACTATCAGATTAGAGCCATAAGGGAGACTAGACATCTACCACCCCACTATCAGATTAGAGCCATGAGGGAGACTAGACATCTACCACCCCACTACCAGATTAGAGCCATAAGGGAGACTAGACATCTACCACCCCACTACCACTATCAGATTAGAGCCATAAGGGAGACTAGACATCTACCACCCCACTACCACTATCAGATTGGAGCCATAAGGGAGACTAGACATCTACCACCCCACTACCACTACCAGATTAGAGCCATAAGGGAGACTAGACATCTACCACCCCACTACCACTATCAGATTTGAGCCATAAGGGAGACTAGACATCTACCACCCCACTACCACTATCAGATTAGAGCCATAAGGGAGACTAGACATCTACCACCCCACTACAACTATTAGATTGGAGCCATAAGGTAGACTAGACATCTACCACCCCACTACCACTACCAGATTAGAGCCATAAGGGAGACAAGACATCTACCGCCCCACTACCACTATCAGATTAGAGCCATAAGGGAGACTAGACATCTAGCACCCCACTACCACTATCAGATTAGAGCCATAAGGGAGACTAGACATCTACCACCCCACTATCAGATTAGAGCCATAAGGGAGACTAGACATCTACCACCCCACTACCACTATGAGATTAGAGCCATAAGGGAGACTAGACATCTACCACCCCACTACCACTATCAGATTGGAGCCATAAGGGAGACTAGACATCTACCACCCCACTACCACTACCAGATTAGAGCCATAAGGGAGACTAGACATCTACCACCCGACTACCACTACCAGATTAGAGCCATAAGGGAGACTAGACATCTACCACCCCACTACCACTATCAGATTAGAGCCATAAGGGAGACTAGACATCTACCACCCCACTACCACTATCAGATTGGAGCCATAAGGGAGACTAGACATCTACCACCCCACTACCACTACCAGATTAGAGCCATAAGGGAGACTAGACATCTACCACCCGACTACCACTACCAGATTAGAGCCATAAGGGAGCCTATACATCTACCACCCCACTACCACTATCAGATTAGAGCCATAAGGGAGACTAGACATCTACCACCCCACTACCACCATCAGATTAGAGCCATAAGGGAGACTAGACATCTACCACCCCACTACCACTATCAGATTAGAGCCATAAGGGAGACTAGACATCTACCACCCCATTACCACTATCAGATTAGAGCCATAAGGGAGACTAGACATCTTGCCACCCCACTATCAGATTAGAGCCATAAGGGAGTCTAGACATCTACCACACCACTACCACTATCAGATTAGAGCCATAAGGGAGACTAGACATCTACCACCCCACTACCACTATGAGATTAGAGCCATAAGGGAGACTAGACATCTACCACCCCACTACCACTATCAGATTGGAGCCATAAGGGAGACTAGACATCTACCACCCCACTACCACTATCAGATTAGAGCCATAAGGGAGACTAGACATCTACCACCCGACTACCACTACCAGATTAGAGCCATAAGGGAGACTAGACATCTACCACCCCACTACCACTATCAGATTAGAGCCATATGGGAGCCTATACATCTACCACCCCACTACCACTATCAGATTAGAGCCATAAGGGAGACTAGACATCTACCACCCCACTACCACTATCAGATTAGAGCCATAAGGGAGACTAGACATCTACCACCCCACTAACACTATCAGATTTGAGCCATAAGGGAGACTAGACATCTACCACCCCATTACCACTATCAGATTAGAGCCATAAGGGAGACTAGACATCGTGCCACCCCACTATCAGATTAGAGCCATAAGGGAGTCTAGACATCTACCACCCCAATACCACTATCAGATTAGAGCCATAAGGGAGACTAGACATCTACCACCCCACTATCAGATTAGAGCCATGAGGGAGACTAGACATCTACCACCCCACTACCAGATTAGAGCCATAAGGGAGACTAGACATCTACCACCCCACTACCACTATCAGATTAGAGCCATAAGGGAGACTAGACATCTACCACCCCACTACCACTATCAGATTGGAGCCATAAGGGAGACTAGACATCTACCACCCCACTACCACTACCAGATTAGAGCCATAAGGGAGACTAGACATCTACCACCCCACTACCACTATCAGATTTGAGCCATAAGGGAGACTAGACATCTACCACCCCACTACCACTATCAGATTAGAGCCATAAGGGAGACTAGACATCTACCACCCCACTACAACTATTAGATTGGAGCCATAAGGTAGACTAGACATCTACCACCCCACTACCACTACCAGATTAGAGCCATAAGGGAGACTAGACATCTACCGCCCCACTACCACTATCAGATTAGAGCCATAAGGGAGACTAGACATCTACCACCCCACTACCACTATCAGATTAGAGCCATAAGGGAGACTAGACATCTACCACCCCACTATCAGATTAGAGCCATAAGGGAGACTAGACATCTACCACCCCACTACCACTATGAGATTAGAGCCATAAGGGAGACTAGACATCTACCACCCCACTACCACTATCAGATTGGAGCCATAAGGGAGACTAGACATCTACCACCCCACTACCACTATCAGATTAGAGCCATAAGGGAGACTAGACATCTACCACCCGACTACCACTACCAGATTAGAGCCATAAGGGAGACTAGACATCTACCACCCCACTACCACTATCAGATTAGAGCCATATGGGAGCCTATACATCTACCACCCCACTAGCACTATCAGATTAGAGCCATAAGGGAGACTAGACATCTACCACCCCACTACCACTATCAGATTAGAGCCATAAGGGAGACTAGACATCTACCACCCCACTACCACTATCAGATTAGAGCCATAAGGGAGACTAGACATCTACCATCCCCTTACCACTATCAGATTAGAACCATAAGGGAGACTAGACATCTTGCCACCCCACTATCAGATTAGAGCCATAAGGGAGTCTAGACATCTACCACCCCACTACCACTATCAGATTAGAGCCATAAGGGAGACTAGACATCTACCACCCCACTACAACTATCAGATTGGAGCCATAAGGTAGACTAGACATCTACCACCCCACTACCACTACCAGATTAGAGCCATAAGGGAGAC
Organism: Salvelinus fontinalis; assembly: GCF_029448725.1. Classification (NCBI taxonomy): domain Eukaryota; kingdom Metazoa; phylum Chordata; class Actinopteri; order Salmoniformes; family Salmonidae; genus Salvelinus; species Salvelinus fontinalis. The sequence goes on along the minus strand of NC_074665.1, from coordinate 9,584,271 downwards.
TAGACATCTACCGCCCCACTACCACTATCAGATTAGAGCCATAAGGGAGACTAGACATCTACCGCCCCACTACCACTATCAGATTAGAGCCATAAGGGAGACTAGACATCTACCACCCCACTACCACTATCAGATTAGAGCCATAAGGGAGACTAGACATCTACCACCCCACTATCAGATTAGAGCCATAAGGGAGACTAGACATCTACCACCCCACTACCACTATCAGATTAGAGCCATAAGGGAGACTAGACATCTACCACCCGACTACCACTACCAGATTAGAGCCATAAGGGAGACTAGACATCTACCACCCCACTACCACTATAGGATTAGAGCCATATGGGAGCCTATACATCTACCACCCCACTACCACTATCAGATTAGAGCCATAAGGGAGTCTAGACATCTACCACCCCACTACCACTATCAGATTAGAGCCATAAGGGAGACTAGACATCTACCACCCCACTACCACTATCAGATTGGAGCCATAAGGGAGACTAGACATCTACCACCCCACTACCACTACCAGATTAGAGCCATAAGGGAGACTAGACATCTACCACCCCACTACCACTATCAGATTAGAGCCATAAGGGAGACTAGACATCTACCACCCCACTACCACTATCAGATTAGAACCATAAGGGAGCCAAGACATCTACCACCCCACTACCACTATCAAATTAGAGCCATAAGGGAGCCTAGACATCTACCACCCCACTACCACTATCAGATTAAGGCCATAAGGGAGACTAGACATCTACCACCCCACTATCAGATTAGAGCCATAAGGGAGACTAGACATCTACCACCCCACTACCACTATCAAATTAGATCCATAAGGGAGACTAGACATCTACCACCCCACTACCAATATCAGATTAGAGCCATAAGGGAGACTAGACATCTACCACCCCACTATCAGATTAGAGCCATAATGGAGACTAGACATCTACCACCCCACTACCACTATGAGATTAGAGCCATAAGGGAGACTAGACATCTACCACCCCACTACCACTGTCAGATTGGAGCCATAAGGGAGACTAGACATCTACCACCCCACTACCACTATCAGATTATAGCCATATGGGAGCCTATACATCTACCACCTCACTACCACTATCAGATTAGAGCCATAAGGGAGTCTAGACATCTACCACCCCACTACCACTATCAGATTGGAGCCATAAGGGAGACTAGACATCTACCACCCCACTACCACTACCAGATTAGAGCCATAAGGGAGACTAGACATCTACCACCCCACTACCACTATCAGATTAGAGCCATAAGGGAGACTAGACATCTACCACCCCACTACCACTATCAGATTGGAGCCATAAGGGAGACTAGACATCTACCACCCCACTACCACTACCAGATTAGAGCCATAAGGTAGACTAGATATCTACCACCCCACTACCACTATCAGATTAGAGCCATAAGGGAGACCTGACATCTACCACCCCACTACCACTATAAAATTAGAGCCATAAGGGAGCCTAGACATCTACCACCCCACTACCACTATCAAATTAGAGCCATAAGGGAGCCTAGACATCTACCACCCCACTACCACTATCAGATTAGAGCCATAAGGGAGACTAGACATCTACCACCCCACTATCAGACTAGAGCCATAGGGGAGACTAGACATCTACCACCCCACTATCAGATTAGAGCCATAAAGGAGACTAGACATCTGCCACCCCACTACCACTATCAGATTAGAGCCATAAGGGAGACTAGACATCTACCACCCGACTACCACTACCAGATTAGAGCCATAAGGGAGACTAGACATATACCACCCCACTACCACTATCAGATTAGAGCCATAAGGGAGACTAGACATCTACCACCCCACTACCACTATCAAATTAGAGCCATAAGGGAGACTAGACATCTACCAACCCACTACCACTATCAGATTAGAGCCATAAGGGAGACTAGACATCTACCACCCCACTATCAGATTAGAGCCATAAGGGAGACTAGACATCTACCACCCCACTACCACTATCAGATTTGAGCCATAAGGGAGACTAGACATCTACCACCCCAATACCACTATCAGATTAGAGCCATAAGGGAGACTAGACATCTACCACCCCACTACAACTATTAGATTGGAGCCATAAGGTAGACTAGACATCTACCACCCCACTACCACTACCAGATTAGAGCCATAAGGGAGACTAGACATCTACCGCCCCACTACCACTATCAGATTAGAGCCATAAGGGAGACTAGACATCTACCATCCCACTACCACTATCAGATTAGAGCCATAAGGGAGACTAGACATCTACCACCCCACTATCAGATTAGAGCCATAAGGGAGACTAGACATCTACCACCCCACTACCACTATGAGATTAGAGCCATAAGGGAGACTAGACATCTACCACCCCACTACCACTATCAGATTGGAGCCATAAGGGAGACTAGACATCTACCACCCCACTACCACTATCAGATTAGAGCCATAAGGGAGACTAGATATCTACCACCCCACTACCACTATCAGATTAGAGCCATAAGAGAGACCTGACATCTACCACCCCACTACCCCTATAAAATTAGAGCCATAAGGGAGCCTAGACATCTACCACCCCACTACCACTATCAAATTAGAGCCATAAGGGAGCCTAGACATCTACCACCCCACTACCACTATCAGATTAGAGCCATAAGGGAGACTAGACATCAACCACCCCACTACCACTATCAGATTTGAGCCATAAGGGAGACCTGACATCTACCACCCCACTACCACTATAAAATTAGAGCCATAAGGGAGCCTAGACATCTACCACCCCACTACCACTATCAAATTAGAGCCATAAGGGAGCCTAGACATCTACCACCCCACTACCACTATCAGATTAGAGCCATAAGGGAGACTAGACATCTACCACCCCACTATCAGACTAGAGCCATAGGGGAGACTAGACATCTACCACCCCACTATCAGATTAGAGCCATAAAGGAGACTAGACATCTGCCACCCCACTACCACTATCAGATTAGAGCCATAAGGGAGACTAGACATCTACCACCCGACTACCACTACCAGATTAGAGCCATAAGGGAGACTAGACATATACCACCCCACTACCACTATCAGATTAGAGCCATAAGGGAGACTAGACATCTACCACCCCACTACCACTACCAGATTAGAGCCATAAGGTAGACTAGATATCTACCACCCCACTACCACTATCAGATTAGAGCCATAAGGGAGACCTGACATCTACCACCCCACTACCACTATAAAATTAGAGCCATAAGGGAGCCTAGACATCTACCACCCCACTACCACTATCAAATTAGAGCCATAAGGGAGCCTAGACATCTACCACCCCACTACCACTATCAGATTAGAGCCATAAGGGAGACTAGACATCTACCACCCCACTATCAGACTAGAGCCATAGGGGAGACTAGACATCTACCACCCCACTATCAGATTAGAGCCATAAAGGAGACTAGACATCTGCCACCCCACTACCACTATCAGATTAGAGCCATAAGGGAGACTAGACATCTACCACCCGACTACCACTACCAGATTAGAGCCATAAGGGAGACTAGACATATACCACCCCACTACCACTATCAGATTAGAGCCATAAGGGAGACTAGACATCTACCACCCCACTACCACTATCAAATTAGAGCCATAAGGGAGACTAGACATCTACCAACCCACTACCACTATCAGATTAGAGCCATAAGGGAGACTAGACATCTACCACCCCACTATCAGATTAGAGCCATAAGGGAGACTAGACATCTACCACCCCACTACCACTATCAGATTTGAGCCATAAGGGAGACTAGACATCTACCACCCCAATACCACTATCAGATTAGAGCCATAAGGGAGACTAGACATCTACCACCCCACTACAACTATTAGATTGGAGCCATAAGGTAGACTAGACATCTACCACCCCACTACCACTACCAGATTAGAGCCATAAGGGAGACTAGACATCTACCGCCCCACTACCACTATCAGATTAGAGCCATAAGGGAGACTAGACATCTACCATCCCACTACCACTATCAGATTAGAGCCATAAGGGAGACTAGACATCTACCACCCCACTATCAGATTAGAGCCATAAGGGAGACTAGACATCTACCACCCCACTACCACTATGAGATTAGAGCCATAAGGGAGACTAGACATCTACCACCCCACTACCACTATCAGATTGGAGCCATAAGGGAGACTAGACATCTACCACCCCACTACCACTATCAGATTAGAGCCATAAGGGAGACTAGATATCTACCACCCCACTACCACTATCAGATTAGAGCCATAAGAGAGACCTGACATCTACCACCCCACTACCCCTATAAAATTAGAGCCATAAGGGAGCCTAGACATCTACCACCCCACTACCACTATCAAATTAGAGCCATAAGGGAGCCTAGACATCTACCACCCCACTACCACTATCAGATTAGAGCCATAAGGGAGACTAGACATCAACCACCCCACTACCACTATCAGATTTGAGCCATAAGGGAGACCTGACATCTACCACCCCACTACCACTATAAAATTAGAGCCATAAGGGAGCCTAGACATCTACCACCCCACTACCACTATCAAATTAGAGCCATAAGGGAGCCTAGACATCTACCACCCCACTACCACTATCAGATTAGAGCCATAAGGGAGACTAGACATCTACCACCCCACTATCAGACTAGAGCCATAGGGGAGACTAGACATCTACCACCCCACTATCAGATTAGAGCCATAAAGGAGACTAGACATCTGCCACCCCACTACCACTATCAGATTAGAGCCATAAGGGAGACTAGACATCTACCACCCGACTACCACTACCAGATTAGAGCCATAAGGGAGACTAGACATATACCACCCCACTACCACTATCAGATTAGAGCCATAAGGGAGACTAGACATCTACCACCCCACTACCACTATCAAATTAGAGCCATAAGGGAGACTAGACATCTACCAACCCACTACCACTATCAGATTAGAGCCATAAGGGAGACTAGACATCTACCACCCCACTATCAGATTAGAGCCATAAGGGAGACTAGACATCTACCACCCCACTACCACTATCAGATTTGAGCCATAAGGGAGACTAGACATCTACCACCCCAATACCACTATCAGATTAGAGCCATAAGGGAGACTAGACATCTACCACCCCACTACAACTATTAGATTGGAGCCATAAGGTAGACTAGACATCTACCACCCCACTACCACTACCAGATTAGAGCCATAAGGGAGACTAGACATCTACCGCCCCACTACCACTATCAGATTAGAGCCATAAGGGAGACTAGACATCTACCATCCCACTACCACTATCAGATTAGAGCCATAAGGGAGACTAGACATCTACCACCCCACTATCAGATTAGAGCCATAAGGGAGACTAGACATCTACCACCCCACTACCACTATGAGATTAGAGCCATAAGGGACACTAGACATCTACCACCCCACTACCACTATCAGATTGGAGCCATAAGGGAGACTAGACATCTACCACCCCACTACCACTATCAGATTAGAGCCATAAGGGAGACTAGATATCTACCACCCCACTACCACTATCAGATTAGAGCCATAAGAGAGACCTGACATCTACCACCCCACTACCCCTATAAAATTAGAGCCATAAGGGAGCCTAGACATCTACCACCCCACTACCACTATCAAATTAGAGCCATAAGGGAGCCTAGACATCTACCACCCCACTACCACTATCAGATTAGAGCCATAAGGGAGACTAGACATCAACCACCCCACTACCACTATCAGATTTGAGCCATAAGGGAGACTAGACATCTACCACCCCATTACCACTATCAGATTAGAGCCATAAGGGAGACTAGACATCTTGCCACCCCACTATCAGATTAGAGCCATAAGGGAGTCTAGACATCTACCACCCCACTACCACTATCAGATTAGAGCCATAAGGGAGACTAGACATCTACCACCCCACTACAACTATTAGATTGGAGCCATAAGGTAGACTAGACATCTACCACCCCACTACCACTACCAGATTAGAGCCATAAGGGAGACTAGACATCTACCGCCCCACTACCACTATCAGATTAGAGCCATAAGGGAGACTAGACATCTACCACCCCACTACCACTATCAGATTAGAGCCATAGGGGAGACTAGACATCTACCACCCCACTATCAGATTAGAGCCATAAGGGAGACTAGACATCTACCACCCCACTACCACTATCAGATTAGAGCCATAAGGGAGACTAGACATCTACCACCCCACTACCACTATCAGATTGGAGCCATAAGGGAGACTAGACATCTACCACCCCACTACCACTATCAGATTAGAGCCATAAGGGAGACTAGACATCTACCACCCGACTACCACTACCAGATTAGAGCCATAAGGGAGACTAGACATCTACCACCCCACTACCACTATCAGATTAGAGCCATATGGGAGCCTATACATCTACCACCCCACTACCACTATCAGATTAGAGCCATAAGGGAGACTAGACATCTACCACCCCACTACCACTATCAGATTAGAGCCATAAGGGAGACTAGACATCTACCACCCCACTACCACTATCAGATTTGAGCCATAAGGGAGACTAGACATCTACCACCCCATTACCACTATCAGATTAGAGCCATAAGGGAGACTAGACATCTTGCCACCCCACTATCAGATTAGAGCCATAAGGGAGTCTAGACATCTACCACCCCACTACCACTATCAGATTAGAGCCATAAGGGAGACTAGACATCTACCACCCCACTACAACTATCAGATTGGAGCCATAAGGTAGATTAGACATCTACCACCCCACTACCACTACCAGATTAGAGCCATTAGGAGACTAGACATCTACCGCCCCACTACCACTATCAGATTAGAGCCATAAGGGAGACTAGACATCTACCGCCCCACTACCACTATCAGATTAGAGCCATAAGGGAGACTAGACATCTACCACCCCACTACCACTATCAGATTAGAGCCATAAGGGAGACTAGACATCTACCACCCCACTATCAGATTAGAGCCATAAGGGAGACTAGACATCTACCACCCCACTACCACTATCAGATTAGAGCCATAAGGGAGACTAGACATCTACCACCCGACTACCACTACCAGATTAGAGCCATAAGGGAGACTAGACATCTACCACCCCACTACCACTATCAGATTAGAGCCATATGGGAGCCTATACATCTACCACCCCACTACCACTATCAGATTAGAGCCATAAGGGAGTCTAGACATCTACCACCCCACTACCACTATCAGATTAGAGCCATAAGGGAGACTAGACATCTACCACCCCACTACCACTATCAGATTGGAGCCATAAGGGAGACTAGACATCTACCACCCCACTACCACTACCAGATTAGAGCCATAAGGGAGACTAGACATCTACCACCCCACTACCACTATCAGATTAGAGCCATAAGGGAGACTAGACATCTACCACCCCACTACCACTATCAGATTAGAACCATAAGGGAGCCAAGACATCTACCACCCCACTACCACTATCAAATTAGAGCCATAAGGGAGCCTAGACATCTACCACCCCACTACCACTATCAGATTAAGGCCATAAGGGAGACTAGAATTCTACCAGCCCACTATCAGATTAGAGCCATAAGGGAGACTAGACATCTACCACCCCACTACCACTATCAAATTAGAGCCATAAGGGAGACTAAACATCTACCACCCCACTACCACTATCAGATTAGAGCCATGAGGGAGACTAGACATCTACCACCCCACTACCACTATCAAATTAGAGCCATAAGGGAGACTAGACATCTACCACCCCACTACCACTATCAGATTAGAGCCATAAGGGAGCCTAGACATCTACCACCCCACTATCAGATTAGAGCCATAATGGAGACTAGATATCTACCACCCCACTACCACTATGAGATTAGAGCCATAAGGGAGAATAGACATCTACCACCCCACTACCACTGTCAGATTGGAGCCATAAGGGAGACTAGACATCTACCACCCCACTACCACTATCAGATTATAGCCATATGGGAGCCTATACATCTACCACCTCACTACCACTATCAGATTAGAGCCATAAGGGAGTCTAGACATCTACCACCCCACTACAACTATCAGATTGGAGCCATAAGGGAGACTAGACATCTACCATCCCACTACCACTACCAGATTAGAGCCATAAGGGAGACTAGACATCTACCACCCCACTACCACTATCAGATTGGAGCCATAAGGGAGACTAGACATCTACCACCCCACTATCAGACTAGAGCCATAGGGGAGACTAGACATCTACCACCCCACTATCAGATTAGAGCCATAAAGGAGACTAGACATCTGCCACCCCACTACCACTATCAGATTAGAGCCATAAGGGAGACTAGACATCTACCACCCGACTACCACTACCAGATTAGAGCCATAAGGGAGACTAGACATATACCACCCCACTACCACTATCAGATTAGAGCCATAAGGGAGTCTAGACATCTACCACCCCACTACCACTATCAAATTAGAGCCATGAGGGAGACTAGACATCTACCACCCCACTACCACTATCAAATTAGAGCCATAAGGGAGACTAGACATCTACCACCCCACTACCACTATCAGATTAGAGCCATAAGGGAGACTAGACATCTACCACCCCACTATCAGATTAGAGCCATAAAGGAGACTAGACATCTACCACCCCACTACCACTATCAGATTAGAGCCATATGGGAGCCTATACATCTACCACCCCACTACCACTATCAGATTAGAGCCATAAGGGAGTCTAGACATCTACCACCCCACTACCACTACCAGATTAGAGCCATAAGGGAGACTAGACATCTACCACCCCACTACCACTTTCAAATTAGAGCCATAAGGGAGCCTAGACATCTACCACCCCACTACCACTATCAGATTAGAGCCATGAGGGAGACTAGACATCTACCACCCCACTACCACTATCAAATTAGAGCCATAAGGGAGACTAGACATCTACCACCCCACTACCACTATCAGATTAGAGCCATAAGGGAGCCTAGACATCTACCACCCCACTATCAGATTAGAGCCATAATGGAGACTAGACATCTACCACCCCACTACCACTATGAGATTAGAGCCATAAGGGAGAATAGACATCTACCACCCCACTACCACTGTCAGATTGGAGCCATAAGGGAGACTAGACATCTACCACCCCACTACCACTATCAGATTATAGCCATATGGGAGCCTATACATCTACCACCTCACTACCACTATCAGATTAGAGCCATAAGGGAGTCTAGACATCTACCACCCCACTACCACTATCAGATTGGAGCCATAAGGGAGACTAGACATCTACCACCCCACTACCACTACCAGATTAGAGCCATAAGGGAGACTAGACATCTACCACCCCACTACCACTATCAGATTAGAGCCATAAGGGAGACTAGACATCTACCACCCCACTACCACTATCAGATTGGAGCCATAAGGGAGACTAGACATCTACCACCCCACTACCACTACCAGATTAGAGCCATAAGGGAGACTAGACATCTACCACCCCACTACCACTTTCAAATTAGAGCCATAAGGGAGCCTAGACATCTACCACCCCACTACCACTATCAGATTAGAGCCATAAGGGAGACTAGATATCTACCACCCCACTACCACTATCAGATTAGAGCCATAAGGGAGACTAGACATCTACCACCCCACTATCAGACTAGAGCCATAGGGGAGACTAGACATCTACCACCCCACTATCAGATTAGAGCCATAAAGGAGACTAGACATCTGCCACCCCACTACCACTATCAGATTAGAGCCATAAGGGAGACTAGACATCTACCACCCGACTACCACTACCAGATTAGAGCCATAAGGGAGACTAGACATATACCACCCCACTACCACTATCAGATTAGAGCCATAAGGGAGTCTAGACATCTACCACCCCACTACCACTATCAAATTAGAGCCATGAGGGAGACTAGACATCTACCACCCCACTACCACTATCAAATTAGAGCCATAAGGGAGACTAGACATCTACCACCCCACTACCACTATCAGATTAGAGCCATAAGGGAGACTAGACATCTACCACCCCACTATCAGATTAGAGCCATAAAGGAGACTAGACATCTACCACCCCACTACCACTATCAGATTAGAGCCATATGGGAGCCTATACATCTACCACCCCACTACCACTATCAGATTAGAGCCATAAGGGAGTCTAGACATCTACCACCCCACTACCACTACCAGATTAGAGCCATAAGGGAGACTAGACATCTACCACCCCACTACCACTTTCAAATTAGAGCCATAAGGGAGCCTAGACATCTACCACCCCACTACCACTATCAGATTAGAGCCATAAGGGAGACTAGACATCTACCACCCCACTACCACTATCAGATTAGAGCCATAAGGGAGACTAGACATCTACCACCCCACTACCACTATCAGATTGGAGCCATAAGGGAGACTAGACATCTACCACTACCAGATTAGAGCCATAAGGGAGACTAGACATCTACAACCCCACTACCACTTTCAAATTAGAGCCATAAGGGAGCCTAGACATCTACCACCCCACTACCACTATCAGATTAGAGCCATAAGGGAGACTAGATATCTACCACCCCACTACCACTATCAGATTAGAGCCATAAGGGAGACCTGACATCTACCACCCCACTACCACTATAAAATTAGAGCCATAAGGGAGCCTAGACATCTACCACCCCAATACCACTATCAAATTAGAGCCATAAGGGAGCCTAGACATCTACCACCCCACTACCACTATCAGATTAGAGCCATAAGGGAGACTAGACATCTACTACCACACTACCACTATCAGATTAAGGCCATAAGGGAGACTAGACATCTACCACCCCGCTATCAGACTAGAGCCATAAGGGAGACTAGACATCTACCACCCCACTACCACTATCAGATTAGAGCCATAAAGGAGACTAGACATCTACCACCCCACTACCACTATCAGATTAGAGCCATAAGGGAGACTAGACATCTACCAACCCACTTTCAGATTAGAGCCATAAAGGAGACTAGACATCTACCACCCCACTACCACTATCAGATTAGAGCCATATGGGAGCCTATACATCTACCACCCCACTACCACTATCAGATTAGAGCCATAAGGGAGTCTAGACATCTACCACCCCACTACCACTATCAGATTGGAGCCATAAGGGAGACTAGACAACTACCACCCCACTACCACTACCAGATTAGAGCCATAAGGGAGACTAGACATCTACCACCCCACTACCACTATCAGATTAGAGCCATAAGGGAGACTAGACATCTACCACCCCACTACCACTATCAGATTGGAGCCATAAGGGAGACTAGACATCTACCACCCCACTACCACTATAAAATTGGAGCCATAAGGGAGCCTAGACATCTACCACCCCACTACCACTATCAAATTAGAGCCATAAGGGAGCCTAGACATCTACCACCCCACTACCACTATCAGATTAGAGCCATGAGGGAGACTAGACATCTACCACCCCACTACCACTATCAAATTAGAGCCATAAGGGAGACTAGACATCTACCACCCCACTACCACTATCAGATTAGAGCCATAAGGGAGACTAGACATCTACCACCCCACTATCAGATTAGAGCCATAATGGAGACTAGACATCTACCACCCCACTACCACTATGAGATTAGAGCCATAAGGGAGACTAGACATCTACCACCCCACTACCACTATCAGATTAGAGCCATAAGGGAGACTAGACATCTACCACCCCACTACCACTATCAGATTGGAGCCATAAGGGAGACTAGACATCTACCACCCCACTACCACTACCAGATTAGAGCCATAAGGGAGACTAGACATCTACCACCCCACTACCACTTTCAAATTAGAGCCATAAGGGAGCCTAGACATCTACCACCCCACTACCACTATCAGATTAGAGCCATAAGGGAGACTAGACATCTACCACCCCACTATCAGACTAGAGCCATAGGGGAGACTAGACATCTACCACCCCACTATCAGATTAGAGCCATAAAGGAGACTAGACATCTGCCACCCCACTACCACTATCAGATTAGAGCCATAAGGGAGACTAGACATCTACCACCCGACTACCACTACCAGATTAGAGCCATAAGGGAGACTAGACATATACCACCCCACTACCACTATCAGATTAGAGCCATAAGGGAGTCTAGACATCTACCACCCCACTACCACTATCAAATTAGAGCCATGAGGGAGACTAGACATCTACCACCCCACTACCACTATCAAATTAGAGCCATAAGGGAGACTAGACATCTACCACCCCACTACCACTATCAGATTAGAGCCATAAGGGAGACTAGACATCTACCACCCCACTATCAGATTAGAGCCATAAAGGAGACTAGACATCTACCACCCCACTACCATTATCAGATTAGAGCCATATGGGAGCCTATACATCTACCACCCCACTACCACTATCAGATTAGAGCCATAAGGGAGTCTAGACATCTACCAACCCACTACCACTACCAGATTAGAGCCATAAGGGAGACTAGACATCTACCACCCCACTACCACTTTCAAATTAGAGCCATAAGGGAGCCTAGACATCTACCACCCCACTACCACTATCAGATTAGAGCCATAAGGGAGACTAGACATCTACCACCCCACTACCACTATCAGATTAGAGCCATAAGGGAGACTAGACATCTACCACCCCACTACCACTATCAGATTGGAGCCATAAGGGAGACTAGACATCTACCACCCCACTACCACTACCAGATTAGAACCATAAGGGAGACTAGACATCTACCACCCCACTACCACTTTCAAATTAGAGCCATAAGGGAGCCTAGACATCTACCACCCCACTACCACTATCAGATTAGAGCCATAAGGGAGACTAGATATCTACCACCCCACTACCACTATCAGATTAGAGCCATAAGGGAGACCTGACATCTACCACCCCACTACCACTATAAAATTAGAGCCATAAGGGAGCCTAGACATCTACCACCCCAATACCACTATCAAATTAGAGCCATAAGGGAGCCTAGACATCTACCACCCCACTACCACTATCAGATTAGAGCCATAAGGGAGACTAGACATCTACCACCACACTACCACTATCAGATTAAGGCCATAAGGGAGACTAGACATCTACCACCCCGCTATCAGACTAGAGCCATAAGGGAGACTAGACATCTACCACCCCGCTACCACTATCAGATTAGAGCCATAAAGGAGACTAGACATCTACCACCCCACTACCACTATCAGATTAGAGCCATAAGGGAGACTAGACATCTACCACCCCACTATCAGATTAGAGCCATAAAGGAGACTAGACATCTACCACCCCACTACCACTATCAGATTAGAGCCATATGGGAGCCTATACATCTACCACCCCACTACCACTATCAGATTAGAGCCATAAGGGAGTCTAGACATCTACCACCCCACTACCACTATCAGATTGGAGCCATAAGGGAGACTAGACATCTACCACCCCACTACCACTACCAGATTAGAGCCATAAGGGAGACTAGACATCTACCACCCCACTACCACTATCAGATTAGAGCCATAAGGGAGACTAGACATCTACCAGCCCACTACCACTATCAAATTAGAGCCATAAGGGAGAATAGACATCTACCGCCCCACTACCACTATCAGATTAGAGCCATAAGGGAGACTAGACATCTACCACCCCACTACCACTATCAGATTAGAGCCATAAGGGAGAATAGACATCTACCACCCCACTACCACTATCAAATTAGAGCCATAAGGGAGAATAGACATCTACCACCCCACTACCACTATCAGATTAGAGCCATAAGGGAGAATAGACATCTACCACCCCACTACCACTATCAGATTAGAGCCATAAGGGAGACTAGACATCTACCACCCCACTACCACTATCAGATTAGAGCCATAAGGGAGAATAGACATCTACCACCCCACTACCACTATCAGATTAGAGCCATAAGGGAGACTAGACATCTACCACCCCACTACCACTATCAGATTAGAGCCATAAGGGAGAATAGACATCTACCACCCCACTACCACTATCAGATTAGAGCCATAAGGGAGAATAGACATCTACCACCCCACTACCACTATCAAATTAGAGCCATAAGGGAGACTAGACATCTACCACCCCACTACCACTATCAAATTAGAGCCATAAGGGAGACTAGACATCTACCACCCCACTACCACTATCAGATTAGAGCCATAAGGGAGAATAGACATCTACCACCCCACTACCACTATCAGATTAGAGCCATAAGGGAGAATAGACATCTACCACCCCACTACCACTATCAAATTAGAGCCATAAGGGAGAATAGACATCTACCACCCCACTACCACTATCAGATTAGAGCCATAAGGGAGACTAGACATCTACCACCCCACTACCACTATCAGATTAGAGCCATAAGGGAGACTAGACATCTACCAGCCCACTACCACTACCAGATTAGAGCCATAAGGGAGAATAGACATCTACCGCCCCACTACCACTATCAGATTAGAGCCATAAGGGAGACTAGACATCTACCACCCCACTATCAGATTAGAGCCATAAAGGAGACTAGACATCTACCACCCCACTACCACTATGAGATTAGAGCCATAAGGGAGAATAGACATCTACCACCCCACTACCACTGTCAGATTGGAGCCATAAGGGAGACTAGACATCTACCACCCCACTACCACTATCAGATTATAGCCATATGGGAGCCTATACATCTACCACCTCACTACCACTATCAGATTAGAGCCATAAGGGAGTCTAGACATCTACCACCCCACTACCACTATCAGATTGGAGCCATAAGGGAGACTAGACATCTACCACCCCACTACCACTACCAGATTAGAGCCATAAGGGAGACTAGACATCTACCACCCCACTACCACTATCAGATTAGAGCCATAAGGGAGACTAGACATCTACCACCCCACTACCACTATCAGATTGGAGCCATAAGGGAGACTAGACATCTACCACCCCACTACCACTACCAGATTAGAGCCATAAGGGAGACTAGACATCTACCACCCCACTACCACTTTCAAATTAGAGCCATAAGGGAGCCTAGACATCTACCACCCCACTACCACTATCAGATTAGAGCCATAAGGGAGACTAGATATCTACCACCCCACTACCACTATCAGATTAGAGCCATAAGGGAGACTAGACATCTACCACCCCACTATCAGACTAGAGCCATAGGGGAGACTAGACATCTACCACCCCACTATCAGATTAGAGCCATAAAGGAGACTAGACATCTGCCACCCCACTACCACTATCAGATTAGAGCCATAAGGGAGACTAGACATCTACCACCCGACTACCACTACCAGATTAGAGCCATAAGGGAGACTAGACATATACCACCCCACTACCACTATCAGATTAGAGCCATAAGGGAGTCTAGACATCTACCACCCCACTACCACTATCAAATTAGAGCCATGAGGGAGACTAGACATCTACCACCCCACTACCACTATCAAATTAGAGCCATAAGGGAGACTAGACATCTACCACCCCACTACCACTATCAGATTAGAGCCATAAGGGAGACTAGACATCTACCACCCCACTATCAGATTAGAGCCATAAAGGAGACTAGACATCTACCACCCCACTACCACTATCAGATTAGAGCCATATGGGAGCCTATACATCTACCACCCCACTACCACTATCAGATTAGAGCCATAAGGGAGTCTAGACATCTACCACCCCACTACCACTACCAGATTAGAGCCATAAGGGAGACTAGACATCTACCACCCCACTACCACTTTCAAATTAGAGCCATAAGGGAGCCTAGACATCTACCACCCCACTACCACTATCAGATTAGAGCCATAAGGGAGACTAGACATCTACCACCCCACTACCACTATCAGATTAGAGCCATAAGGGAGACTAGACATCTACCACCCCACTACCACTATCAGATTGGAGCCATAAGGGAGACTAGACATCTACCACTACCAGATTAGAGCCATAAGGGAGACTAGACATCTACAACCCCACTACCACTTTCAAATTAGAGCCATAAGGGAGCCTAGACATCTACCACCCCACTACCACTATCAGATTAGAGCCATAAGGGAGACTAGATATCTACCACCCCACTACCACTATCAGATTAGAGCCATAAGGGAGACCTGACATCTACCACCCCACTACCACTATAAAATTAGAGCCATAAGGGAGCCTAGACATCTACCACCCCAATACCACTATCAAATTAGAGCCATAAGGGAGCCTAGACATCTACCACCCCACTACCACTATCAGATTAGAGCCATAAGGGAGACTAGACATCTACTACCACACTACCACTATCAGATTAAGGCCATAAGGGAGACTAGACATCTACCACCCCGCTATCAGACTAGAGCCATAAGGGAGACTAGACATCTACCACCCCACTACCACTATCAGATTAGAGCCATAAAGGAGACTAGACATCTACCACCCCACTACCACTATCAGATTAGAGCCATAAGGGAGACTAGACATCTACCAACCCACTTTCAGATTAGAGCCATAAAGGAGACTAGACATCTACCACCCCACTACCACTATCAGATTAGAGCCATATGGGAGCCTATACATCTACCACCCCACTACCACTATCAGATTAGAGCCATAAGGGAGTCTAGACATCTACCACCCCACTACCACTATCAGATTGGAGCCATAAGGGAGACTAGACAACTACCACCCCACTACCACTACCAGATTAGAGCCATAAGGGAGACTAGACATCTACCACCCCACTACCACTATCAGATTAGAGCCATAAGGGAGACTAGACATCTACCACCCCACTACCACTATCAGATTGGAGCCATAAGGGAGACTAGACATCTACCACCCCACTACCACTATAAAATTGGAGCCATAAGGGAGCCTAGACATCTACCACCCCACTACCACTATAAAATTAGAGCCATAAGGGAGCCTAGACATCTACCACCCCACTACCACTATCAGATTAGAGCCATGAGGGAGACTAGACATCTACCACCCCACTACCACTATCAAATTAGAGCCATAAGGGAGACTAGACATCTACCACCCCACTACCACTATCAGATTAGAGCCATAAGGGAGACTAGACATCTACCACCCCACTATCAGATTAGAGCCATAATGGAGACTAGACATCTACCACCCCACTACCACTATGAGATTAGAGCCATAAGGGAGACTAGACATCTACCACCCCACTACCACTATCAGATTAGAGCCATAAGGGAGACTAGACATCTACCACCCCACTACCACTATCAGATTGGAGCCATAAGGGAGACTAGACATCTACCACCCCACTACCACTACCAGATTAGAGCCATAAGGGAGACTAGACATCTACCACCCCACTACCACTTTCAAATTAGAGCCATAAGGGAGCCTAGACATCTACCACCCCACTACCACTATCAGATTAGAGCCATAAGGGAGACTAGACATCTACCACCCCACTATCAGACTAGAGCCATAGGGGAGACTAGACATCTACCACCCCACTATCAGATTAGAGCCATAAAGGAGACTAGACATCTGCCACCCCACTACCACTATCAGATTAGAGCCATAAGGGAGACTAGACATCTACCACCCGACTACCACTACCAGATTAGAGCCATAAGGGAGACTAGACATATACCACCCCACTACCACTATCAGATTAGAGCCATAAGGGAGTCTAGACATCTACCACCCCACTACCACTATCAAATTAGAGCCATGAGGGAGACTAGACATCTACCACCCCACTACCACTATCAAATTAGAGCCATAAGGGAGACTAGACATCTACCACCCCACTACCACTATCAGATTAGAGCCATAAGGGAGACTAGACATCTACCACCCCACTATCAGATTAGAGCCATAAAGGAGACTAGACATCTACCACCCCACTACCATTATCAGATTAGAGCCATATGGGAGCCTATACATCTACCACCCCACTACCACTATCAGATTAGAGCCATAAGGGAGTCTAGACATCTACCAACCCACTACCACTACCAGATTAGAGCCATAAGGGAGACTAGACATCTACCACCCCACTACCACTTTCAAATTAGAGCCATAAGGGAGCCTAGACATCTACCACCCCACTACCACTATCAGATTAGAGCCATAAGGGAGACTAGACATCTACCACCCCACTACCACTATCAGATTAGAGCCATAAGGGAGACTAGACATCTACCACCCCACTACCACTATCAGATTGGAGCCATAAGGGAGACTAGACATCTACCACCCCACTACCACTACCAGATTAGAACCATAAGGGAGACTAGACATCTACCACCCCACTACCACTTTCAAATTAGAGCCATAAGGGAGCCTAGACATCTACCACCCCACTACCACTATCAGATTAGAGCCATAAGGGAGACTAGATATCTACCACCCCACTACCACTATCAGATTAGAGCCATAAGGGAGACCTGACATCTACCACCCCACTACCACTATAAAATTAGAGCCATAAGGGAGCCTAGACATCTACCACCCCAATACCACTATCAAATTAGAGCCATAAGGGAGCCTAGACATCTACCACCCCACTACCACTATCAGATTAGAGCCATAAGGGAGACTAGACATCTACCACCACACTACCACTATCAGATTAAGGCCATAAGGGAGACTAGACATCTACCACCCCGCTATCAGACTAGAGCCATAAGGGAGACTAGACATCTACCACCCCGCTACCACTATCAGATTAGAGCCATAAAGGAGACTAGACATCTACCACCCCACTACCACTATCAGATTAGAGCCATAAGGGAGACTAGACATCTACCACCCCACTATCAGATTAGAGCCATAAAGGAGACTAGACATCTACCACCCCACTACCACTATCAGATTAGAGCCATATGGGAGCCTATACATCTACCACCCCACTACCACTATCAGATTAGAGCCATAAGGGAGTCTAGACATCTACCACCCCACTACCACTATCAGATTGGAGCCATAAGGGAGACTAGACATCTACCACCCCACTACCACTACCAGATTAGAGCCATAAGGGAGACTAGACATCTACCACCCCACTACCACTATCAGATTAGAGCCATAAGGGAGACTAGACATCTACCACCCCACTACCACTATCAGATTGGAGCCATAAGGGAGACTAGACATCTACCACCCCACTACCACTATAAAATTGGAGCCATAAGGGAGCCTAGACATCTACCACCCCACTACCACTATCAAATTAGAGCCATAAGGGAGCCTAGACATCTACCACCCCACTACCACTATCAGATTAGAGCCATGAGGGAGACTAGACATCTACCACCCCACTACCACTATCAAATTAGAGCCATAAGGGAGACTAGACATCTACCACCCCACTACCACTATCAGATTAGAGCCATAAGGGAGACTAGACATCTACCACCCCACTATCAGATTAGAGCCATAATGGAGACTAGACATCTACCACCCCACTACCACTATGAGATTAGAGCCATAAGGGAGACTAGACATCTACCACCCCACTACCACTGTCAGATTGGAGCCATAAAGGAGACTAGACATCTACCACCCCACTACCACTATCAGATTATAGCCATATGGGAGCCTATACATCTACCACCTCACTACCACTATCAGATTAGAGCCATAAGGGAGTCTAGACATCTACCACCCCACTACCACTATCAGATTGGAGCCATAAGGGAGACTAGACATCTACCACCACACTACCACTATCAGATTAAGGCCATAAGGGAGACTAGACATCTACCACCCCGCTATCAGACTAGAGCCATAAGGGAGACTAGACATCTACCACCCCGCTACCACTATCAGATTAGAGCCATAAAGGAGACTAGACATCTACCACCCCACTACCACTATCAGATTAGAGCCATAAGGGAGACTAGACATCTACCACCCCACTATCAGATTAGAGCCATAAAGGAGACTAGACATCTACCACCCCACTACCACTATCAGATTAGAGCCATATGGGAGCCTATACATCTACCACCCCACTACCACTATCAGATTAGAGCCATAAGGGAGTCTAGACATCTACCACCCCACTACCACTATCAGATTGGAGCCATAAGGGAGACTAGACATCTACCACCCCACTACCACTACCAGATTAGAGCCATAAGGGAGACTAGACATCTACCACCCCACTACCACTATCAGATTAGAGCCATAAGGGAGACTAGACATCTACCACCCCACTACCACTATCAGATTGGAGCCATAAGGGAGACTAGACATCTACCACCCCACTACCACTATAAAATTGGAGCCATAAGGGAGCCTAGACATCTACCACCCCACTACCACTATCAAATTAGAGCCATAAGGGAGCCTAGACATCTACCACCCCACTACCACTATCAGATTAGAGCCATGAGGGAGACTAGACATCTACCACCCCACTACCACTATCAAATTAGAGCCATAAGGGAGACTAGACATCTACCACCCCACTACCACTATCAGATTAGAGCCATAAGGGAGACTAGACATCTACCACCCCACTATCAGATTAGAGCCATAATGGAGACTAGACATCTACCACCCCACTACCACTATGAGATTAGAGCCATAAGGGAGACTAGACATCTACCACCCCACTACCACTGTCAGATTGGAGCCATAAAGGAGACTAGACATCTACCACCCCACTACCACTATCAGATTATAGCCATATGGGAGCCTATACATCTACCACTTCACTACCACTATCAGATTAGAGCCATAAGGGAGTCTAGACATCTACCACCCCACTACCACTATCAGATTGGAGCCATAAGGGAGACTAGACATCTACCACCACACTACCACTATCAGATTAAGGCCATAAGGGAGACTAGACATCTACCACCCCACTATCAGACTAGAGCCATAGGGGAGACTAGACATCTACCACCCCACTACCACTATCAGATTAGAGCCATAAGGGAGACTAGACATCTACCACCCGACTACCACTACCAGATTAGAGCCATAAGGGAGACTAGACATATACCACCCCACTACCACTATCAGATTAGAGCCATAAGGGAGTCTAGACATCTACCACCCCACTACCACTATCAGATTAGAGCCATGAGGGAGACTAGACATCTACCACCCCACTACCACTATCAAATTAGAGCCATAAGGGAGACTAGACATCTACCACCAGACTACCACTATCATATTAGAGCCATAAGGGAGACTAGACATCTACCACCCCACTATCAGATTAGAGCCATAAAGGAGACTAGACATCTACCACCCCACTACCACTATCAGATTAGAGCCATATGGGAGCCTATACATCTACCACCCCACTACCACTATAAGATTAGAGCCATAAGGGAGTCTAGACATCTACCACCCCACTACCACTATCAGATTGGAGCCATAAGGGAGACTAGACATCTACCACCCCACTACCACTACCAGATTAGAGCCATAAGGGAGACTAGACATCTACCACCCCACTACCACTTTCAAATTAGAGCCATAAGGGAGCCTAGACATCTACCACCACACTACCACTATCAGATTAGAGCCATAAGGGAGACTAGACATCTACCACCCCACTACCACTATCAGATTAGAGCCATAAGGGAGACTAGACATCTACCACCCCACTACCACTATCAGATTGGAGCCATAAGGGAGACTAGACATCTACCACCCCACTACCACTACCAGAATAGAGCCATAAGGGAGACTAGACATCTACCACCCCACTACCACTATCAGATTGGAGCCATAAGGGAGACTAGACATCTACCACCCCACTACCACTATCAGATTTGAGCCATAAGGGAGACTAGACATCTACCACCCCACTACCACTATCAGATTAGAGCCATAAGGGAGACTAGACATCTACCACCCCACTACCACTATCAGATTAGAGCCATAAGGGAGACTAGACATCTACCACCCCACTACCACTATCAGATTGGAGCCATAAGGGAGACTAGACATCTACCACCCCACTACCACTACCAGATTAGAACCATAAGGGAGACTAGACATCTACCACCCCACTACCACTTTCAAATTAGAGCCATAAGGGAGCCTAGACATCTACCACCCCACTACCACTATCAGATTAGAGCCATAAGGGAGACTAGATATCTACCACCCCACTACCACTATCAGATTAGAGCCATAAGGGAGACCTGACATCTACCACCCCACTACCACTATAAAATTAGAGCCATAAGGGAGCCTAGACATCTACCACCCCAATACCACTATCAAATTAGAGCCATAAGGGAGCCTAGACATCTACCACCCCACTACCACTATCAGATTAGAGCCATAAGGGAGACTAGACATCTACCACCACACTACCACTATCAGATTAAGGCCATAAGGGAGACTAGACATCTACCACCCCGCTATCAGACTAGAGCCATAAGGGAGACTAGACATCTACCACCCCGCTACCACTATCAGATTAGAGCCATAAAGGAGACTAGACATCTACCACCCCACTACCACTATCAGATTAGAACCATAAGGGAGACTAGACATCTACCACCCCACTACCACTTTCAAATTAGAGCCATAAGGGAGCCTAGACATCTACCACCCCACTACCACTATCAGATTAGAGCCATAAGGGAGACTAGATATCTACCACCCCACTACCACTATCAGATTAGAGCCATAAGGGAGACCTGACATCTACCACCCCACTACCACTATAAAATTAGAGCCATAAGGGAGCCTAGACATCTACCACCCCAATACCACTATCAAATTAGAGCCATAAGGGAGCCTAGACATCTACCACCCCACTACCACTATCAGATTAGAGCCATAAGGGAGACTAGACATCTACCACCACACTACCACTATCAGATTAAGGCCATAAGGGAGACTAGACATCTACCACCCCGCTATCAGACTAGAGCCATAAGGGAGACTAGACATCTACCACCCCGCTACCACTATCAGATTAGAGCCATAAAGGAGACTAGACATCTACCACCCCACTACCACTATCAGATTAGAGCCATAAGGGAGACTAGACATCTACCACCCCACTATCAGATTAGAGCCATAAAGGAGACTAGACATCTACCACCCCACTACCACTATCAGATTAGAGCCATATGGGAGCCTATACATCTACCACCCCACTACCACTATCAGATTAGAGCCATAAGGGAGTCTAGACATCTACCACCCCACTACCACTATCAGATTGGAGCCATAAGGGAGACTAGACATCTACCACCCCACTACCACTACCAGATTAGAGCCATAAGGGAGACTAGACATCTACCACCCCACTACCACTATCAGATTAGAGCCATAAGGGAGACTAGACATCTACCACCCCACTACCACTATCAGATTGGAGCCATAAGGGAGACTAGACATCTACCACCCCACTACCACTATAAAATTGGAGCCATAAGGGAGCCTAGACATCTACCACCCCACTACCACTATCAAATTAGAGCCATAAGGGAGCCTAGACATCTACCACCCCACTACCACTATCAGATTAGAGCCATGAGGGAGACTAGACATCTACCACCCCACTACCACTATCAAATTAGAGCCATAAGGGAGACTAGACATCTACCACCCCACTACCACTATCAGATTAGAGCCATAAGGGAGACTAGACATCTACCACCCCACTATCAGATTAGAGCCATAATGGAGACTAGACATCTACCACCCCACTACCACTATGAGATTAGAGCCATAAGGGAGACTAGACATCTACCACCCCACTACCACTGTCAGATTGGAGCCATAAAGGAGACTAGACATCTACCACCCCACTACCACTATCAGATTATAGCCATATGGGAGCCTATACATCTACCACCTCACTACCACTATCAGATTAGAGCCATAAGGGAGTCTAGACATCTACCACCCCACTACCACTATCAGATTGGAGCCATAAGGGAGACTAGACATCTACCACCACACTACCACTATCAGATTAAGGCCATAAGGGAGACTAGACATCTACCACCCCACTATCAGACTAGAGCCATAGGGGAGACTAGACATCTACCACCCCACTACCACTATCAGATTAGAGCCATAAGGGAGACTAGACATCTACCACCCGACTACCACTACCAGATTAGAGCCATAAGGGAGACTAGACATATACCACCCCACTACCACTATCAGATTAGAGCCATAAGGGAGTCTAGACATCTACCACCCCACTACCACTATCAGATTAGAGCCATGAGGGAGACTAGACATCTACCACCCCACTACCACTATCAAATTAGAGCCATAAGGGAGACTAGACATCTACCACCCCACTACCACTATCAGATTAGAGCCATAAGGGAGACTAGACATCTACCACCCCACTATCAGATTAGAGCCATAAAGGAGACTAGACATCTACCACCCCACTACCACTATCAGATTAGAGCCATATGGGAGCCTATACATCTACCACCCCACTACCACTATCAGATTAGAGCCATAAGGGAGTCTAGACATCTACCACCCCACTACCACTATCAGATTGGAGCCATAAGGGAGACTAGACATCTACCACCCCACTACCACTACCAGATTAGAGCCATAAGGGAGACTAGACATCTACCACCCCACTACCACTTTCAAATTAGAGCCATAAGGGAGCCTAGACATCTACCACCACACTACCACTATCAGATTAGAGCCATAAGGGAGACTAGACATCTACCACCCCACTACCACTATCAGATTAGAGCCATAAGGGAGACTAGACATCTACCACCCCACTACCACTATCAGATTGGAGCCATAAGGGAGACTAGACATCTACCACCCCACTACCACTACCAGAATAGAGCCATAAGGGAGACTAGACATCTACCACCCCACTACCACTTTCAAATTAGAGCCATAAGGGAGCCTAGACATCTACCACCCCACTACCACTATCAGATTAGAGCCTTAAGGGAGACTAGATATCTACCACCCCACTACCACTATCAGATTAGAGCCATAAGGGAGACCTGACATCTACCACCCCACTACCACTATAAAATTAGAGCCATAAGGGAGCCTAGACATCTACCACCCCACTACCACTATCAAATTAGAGCCATAAGGGAGCCTAGACATCTACCACCCCACTACCACTATCAGATTAGAGCCATAAGGGAGACTAGACATCTACCACCACACTACCACTATCAGATTAAGGCCATAAGGGAGACTAGACATCTACCACCCCACTATCAGACTAGAGCCATAAGGGAGACTAGACATCTACCACCCCACTACCACTATCAGATTAGAGCCATAAGGGAGACTAGACATCTACCACCCCACTACCACTATCAGATTAGAGCCATAAGGGCGACTAGACATCTACCACCCCACTATCAGATTAGAGCCATAAAGGAGACTAGACATCTACCACCCCACTACCACTATCAGATTAGAGCCATATGGGAGCCAATACATCTACCACCCCACTACCACTATCAGATTAGAGCCATAAGGGAGTCTAGACATCTACCACCCCACTACCACTATCAGAATGGAGCCATAAGGGAGACTAGACATCTACCACCCCACTACCACTACCAGATTAGAGCCATAAGGGAGACTAGACATCTACCACCCCACTACCACTATCAGATTAGAGCCATAAGGGAGACTAGACATCTACCACCCCACTACCACTATCAGATTGGAGCCATAAGGGAGACTAGACATCTACCACCCCACTACCACTACCAGATTAGAGCCATAAGGGAGACTAGACATCTACCACCCCACTACCACTTTCAAATTAGAGCCATAAGGGAGCCTAGACATCTACCACCCCACTACCACTATCAGATTAGAGCCATAAGGGAGACTAGATATCTACCACCCCACTACCACTATCAGATTAGAGCCATAAGGGAGACCTGACATCTACCACCCCACTACCACTATAAAATTAGAGCCATAAGGGAGCCTAGACATCTACCACCCCACTACCACTATCAAATTAGAGCCATAAGGGAGCCTAGACATCTACCACCCCACTACCACTATCAGATTAGAGCCATAAGGGAGACTAGACATCTACCACCCCACTACCACTATCAGATTAGAGCCATAAGGGCGACTAGACATCTACCACCCCACTATCAGATTAGAGCCATAAAGGAGACTAGACATCTACCACCCCACTACCACTATCAGATTAGAGCCATATGGGAGCCTATACATCTACCACCCCACTACCACTATCAGATTAGAGCCATAAGGGAGTCTAGACATCTACCACCCCACTACCACTATCAGAATGGAGCCATAAGGGAGACTAGACATCTACCACCCCACTACCACTACCAGATTAGAGCCATAAGGGAGACTAGACATCTACCACCCCACTACCACTATCAGATTAGAGCCATAAGGGAGACTAGACATCTACCACCCCACTACCACTATCAGATTGGAGCCATAAGGGAGACTAGACATCTACCACCCCACTACCACTACCAGATTAGAGCCATAAGGGAGACTAGACATCTACCACCCCACTACCACTTTCAAATTAGAGCCATAAGGGAGCCTAGACATCTACCACCCCACTACCACTATCAGATTAGAGCCATAAGGGAGACTAGATATCTACCACCCCACTACCACTATCAGATTAGAGCCATAAGGGAGACCTGACATCTACCACCCCACTACCACTATAAAATTAGAGCCATAAGGGAGCCTAGACATCTACCACCCCACTACCACTATCAAATTAGAGCCATAAGGGAGCCTAGACATCTACCACCCCACTACCACTATCAGATTAGAGCCATAAGGGAGACTAGACATCTACCACCACACTACCACTATCAGATTAAGGCCATAAGGGAGACTAGACATCTACCACCCCACTATCAGACTAGAGCCATAAGGGAGACTAGACATCTACCACCCCACTACCACTATCAGATTAGAGCCATAAGGGAGACTAAACATCTACCACCCCACTACCACTATCAGATTAGAGCCATGAGGGAGACTAGACATCTACCACCCCACTACCACCATCAAATTAGAGCCATAAGGGAGACTCGACATCTACCACCCCACTACCACTATCAGATTAGAGCCATAAGGGAGACTAGACATCTACCACCCGACTACCACTACCAGATTAGAGCCATAAGGGAGACTAGACATCTACCACCCGACTACCACTACCAGATTAGAGCCATAAGGGAGACTAGACATCTACCACCCCACTACCACTCTCAGATTAGAGCCATATGGGAGCCTAGACATCTACCACCCCACTACCACTATCAGATTAGAGCCATAAGGGAGTCTAGACATCTACCACCCCACTTCCACTATCAAATTAGAGCCATAAGGGAGACTAGACATCTACCACCCCACTACCACTATCAGATTAGAGCCATAAGGGAGATTAGGGAGCCTAGACATCTACCACCCCACTACCACTAGTGTTGAAAACTGTTTTCTGCCCCTCCCAAAAGATAGAATTTGTAGATAATTGGCCCTCTTTCTGGGACTCACCCACAAACAGGACCAAGCCCGACCTGCTAAGGAGTGACGGACTCCATCCTACCTGGAGGGGTGCTCTCATCTTATCTACCAACAAAGATAGGGTTCTAACTCCTTTAGCCCCACAATGAAATAGGGTGCAGGCCAGGCAGCAGGCTGTTAGCCAACCTGCCAGCTTAGTGGAGTCTGCCAATAGCACAGTCAGTGTAGTCAGCTCAGCCATACCCATTGAGACTGTGTCTGTGCCTCGACCTAGGTTGGGCAAAACTAAACATGGCGGTGTTCGCCTTAGCAATCTTATTAGGATAAAGACCTCCTCCATTCCTGCCATTATTGAAAGAGATCGTGATACCTCACATCTCAAAATAGGGTTACTTAATGTTAGATCCCTCACTTCAAAGGCAGTCATAGTCAATGAACTAATCACTGATCATAATCTTGATGTGATTGGCCTGACTGAAACATGGCTTAAGCCTGATGAATTTACTGTGTTAAATGAGGCCTCACCTCCTGGTTACACTAGTGACCATATCCCCCGTGCATCCCGCAAAGGCGGAGGTGTTGCTAACATCTACGATAGCAAATTTCAATTTACAAAAAAAAAAATGGCGTTTTCATCTTTTGAGCTTCTAGTCATGAAATCTATGCAGCCTACTCAATCACTTTTTATAGCTACTGTTTACAGGCCTCCTGGGCCATATACAGCGTTCCTCTCTGAGTTTCCTGAATTCCTATCAGACCTTGTAGTCATAGCAGATCATATTCTAATTTTTGGTGATTTTAATATTCACATGGAGAAGTCCACAGACCCACTCCAAAAGTCTTTCGGAGCCATCATCGACTCAGTGGGTTTTGTCCAACATGTCTCTGGACCTACTCACTGCCACAGTCATACTCTGGACCTAGTTTTGTCCCATGGAATAAATGTTGTAGATCTTAATGTTTTTCCACATAATCCTGGACTATCGGACCACCATTTTATTACGTTTGCAATCGCAACAAATAATCTGCTCAGACCCCAACCAAGGAGCATCAAAAGTCGTGCTATAAATTCTCAGACAACACAAAAATTCCTTGATGCCCTTCCAGACTCCTTCTGCCTACCCAAGGACGTCAGAGGACAAAAATCAGTTAACCACTTAACTGAGGAACTCAATTTAACCTTGCACAATACCCTAGATGCAGTTGCACCCCTAAAAACGAAAAACATTTGTCATAAGAAACTAGCTCCCTGGTATACAGAAAATACCCGAGCTTTGAAGCAAGCTTCCAGGAAATTGGAACGGAAATGGCGCCACACAAAACTGGAAGTCTTCCGACTAGCTTGGAAAGACAGAACCGTGCAGTACCGAAGAGCCCTCACTGCTGCTCGATCATTCTACTTTTCCAACTTAATCGAGGAAAATAAGAACAATCCAAAATTTCTTTTTGATACTGTTGCAAAGCTAACTAAAAAGCAGCATTCCCCAAGAGAGGATGGCTTTCACTTCAGCAGTAATAAATTCATGAACTTCTTTGAGGAAAAGATCATGACCATTAGAAAGCAAATTACGGACTCCTCTTTGAATCTGCGTATTCCTCCAGGGCTTAGCTGTCCTGGATCTGCACAGCTCTGCGAGGGCCTGGGATCGGGAGAGACACTTAAGTGTTTTAGTACTATATCTCTTGACACAATGATGAAAATAATCATGGCCTCTAAACCTTCAAGCTGCATACTGGATCCTATTCCTACTAAACTGCTGAAGGAGCTGCTTCCTGTGCTTGGCCCTCCTATGTTGAACATAATAAACAGCTCTCTATCCACCGGATGTGTACCAAACTCACTAAAAGTGGCAGTGATAAAGCCTCTCTTGAAAAAGCCAAACCTTGACCCGGAAAATATAAAAAACTATCGGCCTATAACGAATCTTCCATTCCTCTCAAAAATTTTAGAAAAAGCTGTTGCGCAGCAACTCACTGCCTTTCTGAAGACAAACAATGTATACGAAATGCTTCAGTCTGGTTTTAGACCCCATCATAGCACTGAGACTGCACTTGTGAAGGTGGTAAATGACCTTTTAATGGCGTCAGACCGAGGCTCTGCATCTGTCCTCGTGCTACTAGACCTTAGTGCTGCCTTTGACACCATCGATCACCACATTCTTTTGGAGAGACTGGAAACCCAAATTGGTCTACACGGACAAGTTCTGGCCTGGTTTAGATCTTACCTGTCGGAAAGATATCAGTTTGTCTCTGTGAATGGTCTGTCCTCTGACAAATCAACTGTACATTTCGGTGTTCCTCAAGGTTCCGTTTTAGGACCACTATTGTTTTCACTATATATTTTACCTCTTGGGGATGTTATTCGAAAACATAATGTTAACTTTCACTGCTATGCGGATTACACACAGCTGTACATTTCAATGAAACATGGTGAAGCCCCAAAATTGCCCTCGCTAGAAGCCTGTGTTTCAGACATAAGGAAGTGGATGGCTGAAAACTTTCTACTTTTAAACTCGGACAAAACAGAGATGCTTGTTCTAGGTCCCAAGAAACAAAGAGATCTTCTGTTAAATCTGACAATTCATCTTGATGGTTGTAAAGTCATCTCAAATAAAACTGTGAAGGACCTCGGCGTTACTCTTGACCCTGATCTCTCTTTTGACGAACATATCAAGACTGTTTCAAGGACAGCTTTTTTCCATCTACGTAACATTGCAAAAATCAGAAATTTTCTGTCCAAAAATGATGCTGAAAAATTAATCCATGCATTTGTTACTTCTAGGTTAGACTACTGCAATGCTCTACTTTCCGGCTACCCGGATAAAGCACTAAATAAACTTCAGTTAGTGCTAAATACGGCTGCTAGAATCCTGACTAGAACCAAGAAATTTGATCATATTACTCCAGTGCTAGCTTCCCTACACTGGCTTCCCGTTAAGGCAAGGGCTGATTTCAAGGTTTTACTGTTAACCTATAAAGCGTTACATGGGCTTGCTCCTACCTATCTTTCCGAGTTGGTCCTGCCGTACATACCTACACGTACGCTACGGTCACAAGACGCAGGCCTCCTAATTGTCCCTAAAATTTCTAAGCAAACAGCTGGAGGCAGGGCTTTCTCCTATAGATCTCCATTTTTATGGAACAGTCTGCCTACCCATGTGAGAGACGCAGACTCGGTCTCAACCTTTAAGTCTTTACTGAAGACTTATCTCTTCAGTAGGTCATATGATTGAGTGTAGTCTGGCCCAGGAGTGTGAAGGTGAACGGAAAGGCTCTGGAGCAACGAACCGCCCTTGCTGTCTCTCCAGGGCCGGTTCCCCTCTCTCCACTGGGATTCTCTGCCTCTAACCCTGTTACTGGGGCTGAGTCACTGGCTTGCTGGTGCTCTTTCATGCCGTCCCTAGGAGGGGTGCATCACTTGAGTGGGTTGAGTTACTGACGTGAACTTCCTGTCTGGGTTGGCGCCCCCCCTTGGTTGTGCTGTGGTGGAGACCTTTGTGGGCTATACTCGGCCTTGTCTCAGGATTGTAAGTTGGTGGTTGAGGATATCCCTCTAGTGGTGTGGGGGCTGTGCTTTGGCAGAGTGGGTGGGGTTATATCCTTCCTGTTTGGCCCTGTCCGGGGGTTTCTTCGGATGGGGCCACAGTGTCTCCTGACCGCTCCTGTCTCAGCCTCCAGTATTTATGCTGCAGTAGTTTATGTGTCGGGGGGCTAGGGTCAGTTGGTTATACCTGGAGTACTTCTCCTGTCTTATCCAGTGTCCTGTGTGAATTTAAGTATGCTCTCTCTAATTCTCTCGTTCTCTCTTTCTCTCTGAGAACCTGAGCCCTAGGACCATACGTCAGGACTACCGGGCATGCTGACACCTTGCTGTCCCCAGTCCGCCCGGCCTTGCTGCTATTCCAGTTTCAACTGTTTCTGCCTGCGGTTACGAAACCCCTACCTGTCCCAGACCTGCTGTTTTCAACTCTTAATGATCGGCTATGAAAAGCCAACTGAGATTTATTCCTGATTATTATTTGACCATGCTTGTCATTTATGAACATTTTGATAATCTTGGCTCTCTCTAATTTTCTCCTTCTCTCTTTCTCTCGGAGGACCTGAGCCCTAGGACCATACGTCGGGACTACCGGCCGTGGTGACTCCTTGCTGCCCCCAGTCCGCCTGGCCTTGCTGCTATTCCAGTTTCAGCTGTTCTGCCTGCGGTTATGGAACCGCCACCTGTCCCAGACCTGTTGTTTTTCAACTCTTAATGATCAGCTATGAAAAGCCAACTGAAAATTATTCATGATTATTATTTGACCATGCTTGTCACTTATGAACATTTTTGAACATCTTGGCATAGTTCTGTTATAATCTCCACTCGGCACAGCCAGAAGAGGACTGGCCACCCCTCATAGCCTGGTTCCTCTCTAGGTTTCTTCCTAGGTTTTGGCCTTTCTAGGGAGTTTTTCCTAGCCACCGTGCTTCTACACCTGCATTCTAGCTGTTTGGGGTTTTAGGCTGGGTTTCTGTACAGCACTTCGAGATATTATCTGATGTACGAAGGGCTATATAAAATAAAATTGATTGATTGATTGACTAGACATCTACCACCCCACTACCACTATCAGATTGGAGCCATAAGGGAGACTAGACATCTACCACCCCACTACCAATACCAGATGAGAGCCATAAGGGAGACAAGACATCTACCACCCTACTACCACTATCAGATTAGAGCCATAAGGGAGACTAGACATCTACCACCCCACTATCAGATTAGAGCCATAAAGGAGACTAGACATCTACCACCCCACTACCACTATCAGATTAGAGCCATAAGGGAGACTAAACATCTACCACCCCACTACCACTACCAGATTAGAGCCATAAGGGAGACTAGACATCTACCACCCCACTACCACTATCAGATTAGAGCCATAAGGGAGACTAGACATCTACCACCCCACTACCACTATCAGATTAGAGCCATAAGGGAGACTAGACATCTACCACCCCACTATCAGATTAGAGCCATAAAGGAGACTAGACATCTACCACCCCACTACCACTATCAGATTAGAGCCATAAGGGAGACTATACATCTACCACACGACTACCACTACCAGATTAGAGCCATAAGGGAGACTAGACATCTACCACCTTACTACCACTATCAGATTAGAGCCATAAGGGAGTCTAGACATCTACCACCCCACTACCACTATCAGATTAGAGCCATAAGGGAGACTAGACAACTACCACCCCACTACCACTATCAGATTAGAGCCATAAGGGAGACTAGACATCTACCGCCCCACTACCACTATCAGATTAGAGCCATAAGGGAGACTAGACATCTACCACCCCACTACCACTATGAGATTAGAGCCATAAGGGAGACTAGACATCTACCACCCCACTACCACTATGAGATTAGAGCCATAAGGGAGACTAGACATCTACCACCCCACTACCACTATCAGATTAGAGCCATAAGGGAGACTAGACATCTACCACCCCACTACCACTATCAGATTAGAGCCATAAAGGAGACTAGACATCTACCACCCGACTACCACTACCAGATTAGAGCCATAAGGGAGACTAGACATCTACCACCCCACTACCACTATCAGATTAGAGCCATAAGGGAGACTAGACATCTACCACCCCACTACCACTACCAGATTAGAGCCATAAGGGAGACTAGACATCTACCACCCCACTACCACTATCAGATTAGAGCCATATGGGAGCCTATACATCTACCACCCCACTACCACTATCAGATTAAAACCATAAGGGAGTCTAGACATCTACCACCCCACTACCACTATCAGATTAGAGCCATAAGGGAGACTAGACATCTACCACCCCACTACCACTACCAGATTAGAGCCATAAGGGAGACTAGACGTCTACCACCCCACCACCACTATCAGATTAGAGCCATAAGGGAGACTAGACATCTACCACCCCACTATCAGATTAGAGCCATAAAGGAGACTAGACATCTACCACCCCACTACCACTATCAGATTAGAGCCATAAGGGAGACTAGACATCTACCACCCGACTACCACTACCAGATTAGAGCCATAAGGGAGACTAGACATCTACCACCCCACTACCACTACCAGATTAGAGCCATAAGGGAGACTAGACATCTTGCCACCCCACTATCAGATTAGAGCCATAAGGGAGTCTAGACATCTACCACCCCACTACCACTATCAGATTAGAGCCATAAGGGAGACTAGACAACTACCACCCCACTACCACTACCAGATTAGAGCCATAAGGGAGACTAGACATCTACCGCCCCACTACCACTATCAGATTAGAGCCATAAGGGAGACTAGACATCTACCACCCCACTACCACTATCAGATTAGAGCCATAAGGGAGACTAGACATCTACCATCCCACTACCACTATGAGATTAGAGCCATAAGGGAGACTAGACATCTACCACCCCACTACCACTATCAGATTGGAGCTATAAGGGAGACTAGACATCTACCACCCCACTACCACTATCAGATTAGAGCCATAAGGGAGACTAGACATCTACCACCCGACTACCACTACCAGATTAGAGCCATAAGGGAGACTAGACATCTACCACCCCACTACCACTATCAGATTAGAGCCATATGGGAGCCTATACATCTACCACCCCACTACCACTATCAGATTAGAGCCATAAGGGAGTCTAGACATCTACCACCCCACTACCACTATCAGATTAGAGCCATAAGGGAGACTAGACATCTACCACCCCACTACCACTATCAGATTGGAGCCATAAGGGAGACAAGACATCTACCACCCTACTACCACTATCAGATTAGAGCCATAAGGGAGACTAGACATCTACCACCCCACTATCAGATTAGAGCCATAAAGGAGACTAGACATCTACCACCCCACTACCACTATCAGATTAGAGCCATAAGGGAGACTAAACATCTACCACCCCACTACCACTACCAGATTAGAGCCATAAGGGAGACTAGACATCTACCACCCCACTACCACTATCAGATTAGAGCCATAAGGGAGACTAGACATCTACCACCCCACTACCACTATCAGATTAGAGCCATAAGGGAGACTAGACATCTACCACCCCACTATCAGATTAGAGCCATAAAGGAGACTAGACATCTACCACCCCACTACCACTATCAGATTAGAGCCATAAGGGAGACTATACATCTACCACACGACTACCACTACCAGATTAGAGCCATAAGGGAGACTAGACATCTACCACCTTACTACCACTATCAGATTAGAGCCATAAGGGAGTCTAGACATCTACCACCCCACTACCACTATCAGATTAGAGCCATAAGGGAGACTAGACAACTACCACCCCACTACCACTATCAGATTAGAGCCATAAGGGAGACTAGACATCTACCGCCCCACTACCACTATCAGATTAGAGCCATAAGGGAGACTAGACATCTACCACCCCACTACCACTATGAGATTAGAGCCATAAGGGAGACTAGACATCTACCACCCCACTACCACTATGAGATTAGAGCCATAAGGGAGACTAGACATCTACCACCCCACTACCACTATCAGATTAGAGCCATAAGGGAGACTAGACATCTACCACCCCACTACCACTATCAGATTAGAGCCATAAAGGAGACTAGACATCTACCACCCGACTACCACTACCAGATTAGAGCCATAAGGGAGACTAGACATCTACCACCCCACTACCACTATCAGATTAGAGCCATATGGGAGCCTATACATCTACCACCCCACTACCACTATCAGATTAAAACCATAAGGGAGTCTAGACATCTACCACCCCACTACCACTATCAGATTAGAGCCATAAGGGAGACTAGACATCTACCACCCCACTACCACTACCAGATTAGAGCCATAAGGGAGACTAGACATCTACCACCCCACTACCACTATCAGATTAGAGCCATAAGGGAGACTAGACATCTACCACCCCACTACCACTACCAGATTAGAGCCATAAGGGAGACTAGACATCTACCACCCCACTACCACTATCAGATTAGAGCCATATGGGAGCCTATACATCTACCACCCCACTACCACTATCAGATTAAAACCATAAGGGAGTCTAGACATCTACCACCCCACTACCACTATCAGATTAGAGCCATAAGGGAGACTAGACATCTACCACCCCACTACCACTACCAGATTAGAGCCATAAGGGAGACTAGACGTCTACCACCCCACCACCACTATCAGATTAGAGCCATAAGGGAGACTAGACATCTACCACCCCACTATCAGATTAGAGCCATAAAGGAGACTAGACATCTACCACCCCACTACCACTATCAGATTAGAGCCATAAGGGAGACTAGACATCTACCACCCGACTACCACTACCAGATTAGAGCCATAAGGGAGACTAGACATCTACCACCCCACTACCACTACCAGATTAGAGCCATAAGGGAGACTAGACATCTTGCCACCCCACTATCAGATTAGAGCCATAAGGGAGTCTAGACATCTACCACCCCACTACCACTATCAGATTAGAGCCATAAGGGAGACTAGACAACTACCACCCCACTACCACTACCAGATTAGAGCCATAAGGGAGACTAGACATCTACCGCCCCACTACCACTATCAGATTAGAGCCATAAGGGAGACTAGACATCTACCACCCCACTACCACTATCAGATTAGAGCCATAAGGGAGACTAGACATCTACCATCCCACTACCACTATGAGATTAGAGCCATAAGGGAGACTAGACATCTACCACCCCACTACCACTATCAGATTGGAGCTATAAGGGAGACTAGACATCTACCACCCCACTACCACTATCAGATTAGAGCCATAAGGGAGACTAGACATCTACCACCCGACTACCACTACCAGATTAGAGCCATAAGGGAGACTAGACATCTACCACCCCACTACCACTATCAGATTAGAGCCATATGGGAGCCTATACATCTACCACCCCACTACCACTATCAGATTAGAGCCATAAGGGAGTCTAGACATCTACCACCCCACTACCACTATCAGATTAGAGCCATAAGGGAGACTAGACATCTACCACCCCACTACCACTATCAGATTGGAGCCATAAGGGAGACTAGACATCTACCACCCAACTACCACTACCAGATTAGAGCCAATAAGGGAGACTAGACATCTACCACCCCACTACCACTATCAGATTAGAGCCATAAGGGAGACTAGACATCTACCACCCCACTATCAGATTGGAGCCGTAAAGGAGACTAGACATCTACCACCCCACTACCACTATCAGATTAGAGCCATAAGGGAGACTAGACATCTACCACCCCACTACCACTACCAGATTAGAGCCATAAGGGAGACTAGACATCTACCACCCCACTACCACTATCAGATTAGAGCCATAAGGGAGTCTAGACATCTACCACCCCACTATCAGATTAGAGCCATAAAGGAGACTAGACATCTACCACCCCACTACCACTATCAAATTAAAGCCATAAGGGAGACTAGACATCTCCCACCCCACTATCAGATTAGAGCCACAAAGGAGACTAGACATCTAACACCCCACTACCACTATCAAATTACAGCCATAAGAGAGACTAGACATCTACCACCCCACTACCACTATCAGATTAGAGCCATAAGGGAGAATAGACATCTACCACCCCACTACCACTATGAGATTAGAGCCATAAGGGAGACTAGACATCTACCAGCCCACTACCACTATCAGATTGGAGCCATAAGGGACTAGACATCTACCACCCCACTACCACTATCAAATTAGAGCCATAAGGGAGACTAGACATCTCCCACACCACTATCAGATTAGAGCCACAAAGGAGACTAGACATCTAACACCCCACTACCACTATAAAATTAGAGCCATAAGGGAGCCTAGACATCTACCACCCCACTACCACTATCAGATTAGAGCCATAAGGGAGAATAGACATCTACCACCCCACTACCACTATCAAATTAGAGCCATAAGGGAGACTAGACATCTACCACCCCACTACCACTATGAGATTAGAGCCATAAGGGAGACTAGACATCTACCAGCCCACTACCACTATCAGATTGGAGCCATAAGGGACTAGACATCTACCACCCCACTACCACTATCAGATTAGAGCCATAAGGGAGACTAGACATCTACCACCCCACTACCACCATCAGATTAGAGCCATAAGGGAGACCTGACATCTACCACCCCACTACCACTAT
Source organism: Salvelinus fontinalis (assembly GCF_029448725.1). Taxonomy (NCBI): domain Eukaryota; kingdom Metazoa; phylum Chordata; class Actinopteri; order Salmoniformes; family Salmonidae; genus Salvelinus; species Salvelinus fontinalis. The sequence goes on along the minus strand of NC_074665.1, from coordinate 9,546,310 downwards.
AAAATTAGAGCCATAAGGGAGCCTAGACATCTACCACCCCACTACCACTATCAAATTAGAGCCATAAGGGAGCCTAGACATCTACCACCCCAATACCACTATCAGATTTGAGCCATAAGGGAGAATAGACATCTACCACCCCACTACCACTATCAGATTAAGGCCATAAGGGAGACTAGACATCTACCACCCCACTATCAGATTAGAGCCATAAGGGAGACTAGACATCTACCACCCCACTACCACTATCAAATTAGAGCCATAAGGGAGACTAAGCATCTACCACCCCACTACCACTCAGATTAGAGCCATGAGGGAGACTAGACATCTACCACCCCACTACCACTATCAAATTAGAGCCATAAGGGAGACTAGACATCTACCACTCCACTACCACTATCAGATTAGAGCCATAAGGGAGACTAGACATCTACCACCCAACTACCACTACCAGATTGGAGCCATAAGGGAGACTAGACATCTACCACCCCACTACCACTATCAGATTGGAGCCATAAGGGAGACTAGACATCTACCACCCCACTACCACTACCAGATTAGAGCCATAAGGGAGACTAGACATCTACCACCCCACTACCACTATCAAATTAGAGCCATAAGGGAGCCTAGACATCTACCACCCCACTACCACTATCAGATTAGAGCCATAAGGGAGACTAGATATCTACCACCCCACTACCACTATCAGACTAGAGCCATAAGGGAGACTAGACATCTACCACACCTCTACCACTATAAAATTAGAGCCATAAGGGAGCCTAGACATCTACCACCCCACTACCACTATCAAATTAGAGCCATAAGGGAAACCTAGACATCTACCACCCCAATTCCACTATCGGATTAGAGCCATAAGGGAGACTAGACATCTACCACCACACTACCACTATCAGATTAAGGCCATAAGGGAGACTAGACATCTACCACCCCACTATCAGACTAGAGCCATAAGGGAGACTAGACATCTAACACCCCACTACCACTATCAGATTAGAGCCATAAGGGAGACTAGACATCTACCACCCCACTACCACTATCAAATTAGAGCCATAAGGGAGACTAGACATCTACAACCCCACTACCACTATCAGATTAGAGCCATAAGGGAGACTAGACATCTACCACCCCACTATCAGATTAGAGCCATAAAGGAGACTAGACATCTACCACCCCACTACCACTATCAGATTAGAGCCATAAGGGAGACTAGACATCTACCACCCCACTACCACTATCAGATTAGAGCCATAAGGGAGACTAAACATCTACCACCCCACTACCACTATCAGATTAGAGCCATGAGGGAGACTAGACATCTACCACCCCACTTCCACTATCAAATTAGAGCCATAAGGGAGACTAGACATCTACCACTCCACTACCACTATCATATTAGAGCCATAAGGGAGACTAGACATCTACCACCCCACTATCAGATTAGAGCCATAAAGGAGACTAGACATCTACCACCCCACTACCACTACCAGATTGGAGCCATAAGGGAGACTAGACATCTACCACCCCACTACCACTATCAGATTGGAAACATAAGGGAGACTAGACATCTACCACCCCACTACCACTACCAGATTAGAGCCATAAGGGAGACTAGACATCTACCACCCCACTACCACTATCAAATTAGAGCCATAAGGGAGACTAGACATCTACCACTCCACTACCAATATCATATTAGAGCCATAAGGGAGACTAGACATCTACCACCCCACTATCAGATTAGAGCCATAAAGGAGACTAGACATCTACCACCCCACTACCACTACCAGATTGGAGCCATAAGGGAGACTAGACATCTACCACCCCACTACCACTATCAGATTGGAAACATAAGGGAGACTAGACATCTACCACCCCACTACCACTACCAGATTAGAGCCATAAGGGAGACTAGACATCTACCACCCCACTACCACTATCAAATTAGAGCAATAAGGGAGCCTAGACATCTACCACCCCACTACCACTATCAGATTAGAGCCATAAGGGAGACTAGATATCTACCACCCCACTACCACTATCAGATTAGAGCCATAAGGGAGACTAGACATCTACCACCCCACTATCAGATTAGAGCCATAAAGGAGAATAGACATCTACCACCCCACTACCACTATCAGATTAGAGCCATAAGGGAGACTAGACATCTACCACCCGACTACCACTACCAGATTAGAGCCATAAGGGAGACTAGAAATCTACCACCCCACTACCACTATCAGATTAGATCCATAAGGGAGCCTAGACATCTACCACCCCACTACCACTATCAGATTAGAGCCATTCGGGAGTCTAGACATCTACCACCCCACTCCCACTATCAAATTAGAGCCATAAGGAAGACTAGACATCTACCACCCCACTACCACTATCAGATTAGAGCAATAAGGGAGACTCGACATCTACCACCCCACTACCACTATCAGATTGGAGCCATAAGGGAGACTAGACATCTACCACCCCACTATCAGATTAGAGCCATGAAGGAGACTAGACATCTACCACCCCACTACCACTATCAGATTAGAGCCATAAGGGAGACTAGACATCTACCACCCCACTCCCACTACCAGATTAGAGCCATAAGGGAGACTAGACATCTACCACCCCACTACCACTATCAGATTAGAGCCATAAGGGAGTCTAGACATCTACCACCCCACTATCAGATTAGAGCCATAAATGGGACTAGACATCTACCACCCCACTACCACTATCAAATGAGAGCTATAAGGGAGACTAGACATCTACCACCCCACTACCACTATCAGATTAGAGCCATAAGGGAGACTAGATATCTCCCACCCCACTATCAGATTAGAGCCACAAAGGAGACTAGACATCTACCACCCCATTACCACTATCAAATTACAGCCATAAGGGAGACTAGACATCTACCGCCCCACGATCAGATTAGAGCCATAAGGGAGACTAGACATCTACCACCCCACTACCACTATCAGATTAGAGCCATAAGGGAGACTAGACATCTACCACCCCACTATCAGATTAGAGCCATAAAGGAGACTAGACATCTACCACCCCACTACCACTATCAGATTAGAGCCATAAGGGAGACTAGACATCTACCACCCGACTACCACTACCAGATTAGAGCCATAAGGGAGACTAGAAATCTACCACCCCACTACCACTATCAGATTAGATCCATATGGGAGCCTAGACATCTACCACCCCACTACCACTATCAGATTAGAGCCATTCGGGAGTCTAGACATCTACCACCCCACTCCCACTATCAAATTAGAGCCATAAGGAAGACTAGACATCTACCACCCCACTACCACTATCAGATTAGAGCAATAAGGGAGACTCGACATCTACCACCCCACTACCACTATCAGATTGGAGCCATAAGGGAGACTAGACATCTACCACCCCACTATCAGATTAGAGCCATGAAGGAGACTAGACATCTACCACCCCACTACCACGACCAGATTAGAGCCATAAGGGAGACTAGACATCTACCACCCCACTACCACTATCAGATTAGAGCCATAAGGGAGTCTAGACATCTACCACCCCACTATCAGATTAGAGCCATAAAGGGGACTAGACATCTACCACCCCACTACCACTATCAAATGAGAGCTATAAGGGAGACTAGACATCTACCACCCCACTACCACTATCAGATTAGAGCCATAAGGGAGACTAGATATCTCCCACCCCACTATCAGATTAGAGCCACAAAGGAGACTAGACATCTACCACCCCACTACCACTATCAAATTACAGCCCTAAGGGAGACTAGACATCTACCGCCCCACGATCAGATTAGAGCCATAAGGGAGACTAGACATCTACCACCCCACTACCACTATTAGATTAGAGCCATAAGGGAGAATAGACATCTACCACCCCACTACCACTATCAAATTAGAGCCATAAGGGAGACTAGACATCTACCACCCCACTACCACTATGAGATTAGAGCCATAAGGGAGAATAGACATCTACTACCCCACTACCACTATCAGATTGGAGCCATAAGGGAGACTAGACATCTACCACCCCACTACCACTACCAGATTAGAGCCATAAGGGAGGCTAGACATCTACCACCCCACTACCACTATCAAATTAGAGCCATAAGGGAGCCTAGACATCTACCACCCCACTACCACTATCAGATTAGAGCCATAAGGGAGACTAGACATCTACCACCCCACTACCACTATCAAATTAGAGCCATAAGGGAGCCTAGACATCTACCACCCCACTACCACTATCAGATTAGAGCCATAAGGGAGACTAGACATCTACCACCCCACTATCAGATAAGAGCCATACGGGAGACTAGACATCTACCACCCCACTACCACTATCAAATTAGAGCCATAAGGGAGCCTAACATCTACCACCCCACTACCACTATCAGATTAGAGCCATGAGGGAGACTAGACATCTACCACCCCACTACCACTATCAGATTAGAGCCATAAGGGAGACTAGACATCTACCACCCCACTATCAGATTAGAGCCATAAAGGAGACTAGACATCTACCACCCCACTACCACTATGAGATTAGAGCCATAAGGGAGACTAGACATCTACCACCCCACTACCACTATCAGATTGGAGCCATAAGGGAGACTAGACATCTACCACCCCACTACCACTACCAGATTAGAGCCATAAGGGAGACTAGACATCTACCACCCCACTACCACTATCAAATTAGAGCCATAAGGGAGCCTAGACATCTACCACCCCACTACCACTATCAGATTAGAGCCATAAGGGAGACTAGACATCTACCACCCCACTACCACTATGAGATTAGAGCCATAAGGGAGATTAGACATCTACCACCCCACTACCACTATCAGATTGGAGCCATAAGGGAGACTAGACATCTACCACCCCACTACCACTACCAGATTAGAGCCATAAGGGAGACTAGACATCTACCACCCCACTACCACTATCAAATTAGAGCGATAAGGGAGACTAGACATCTACCACCCCACTACCACTACCAGATTAGAGCCATAAGGGAGACTAGACATCTACCACCCCACTACCACTATCAAATTAGAGCCATAAGGGAGCCTAGACATCTACCACCCCACTACCACTATCAGATTAGAGCCATAAGGGAGACTAGACATCTACCACCCCACTACCACTATCAGATTAGAGCCATAAGGGAGACCTGACATCTACCACCCCACTACCACTATAAAATTAGAGCCATAAGGGAGCCTAGACATCTACCACCCGACTACCACTATCAGATTAAGGCCATAAGGGAGACTAGACATCTACCACCCAACTATCAGATTAGAGCCATAAGGGAGACTAGACATCTACCACCCCACTACCACTATCAGATTAGAGCCATAAGGGAGACCTGACATCTACCACCCCACTACCACTATAAAATTAGAGCCATAAGGGAGCCTAGACATCTACCACCCGACTACCACTATCAGATTAAGGCCATAAGGGAGACTAGACATCTACCACCCAACTATCAAATTAGAGCCATAAGGGAGACTAAATATCTACCACCCCACTACCACTATCAGATTAGAGCCATGAGGGAGACTAGACATCTACCACCCCACTACCACTATCAGTTTAGAGCCATAAGGGAGACTAGACATCTACCACCCCACTATCAGACTAGAGCCATAAAGGAGACTAGACATCTACCACCCCACTACCACTTCGAGATTAGAGCCATAAGGGAGACTAGACATCTACCACCCCACTACCACTATCAGATTGGAGCCATAAGGGAGAATAGACATCTACCACCCCACTACCACTACCAGATTAGAGCCATAAGGGAGACTAGACATCTACCACCCCACTACCACTATCAAATTAGAGCCAAAAGGGAGCCTAGACATCTACCACCCCACTACCACTATCAGATTAGAGCCATAAGGGAGACTAGACATCTACCACCCCACTACCACTATGAGATTAGAGCCATAAGGGAGACTAGACATCTACCACCCCACTACCACTATCAGATTGGAGCCATAAGGGAGACTAGACATCTACCACCCCACTACCACTACCAGATTAGAGCCATAAGGGAGACTAGACATCTACCACCCCACTACCACTATCAAATTAGAGCCATAAGGGAGCCTAGACATCTACCACCCCACTACCACTATCAGATTAGAGCCATAAGGGAGACTAGACATCTACCACCCCACTACCACTATCAGATTAGAGCCATAAGGGAGACCTGACATCTACCACTATAAAATTAGAGCCAAAAGGGAGCCTAGACATCTACCACCCGACTACCACTATCAGATTAAGGCCATAAGGGAGACTAGACATCTACCACCCAACTATCAGATTAGAGCCATAAGGGAGACTAGACATCTACCACCCCACTACCACTATCAGATTAGAGCCATAAGGGAGACCTGACATCTACCACCCCACTACCACTATAAAATTAGAGCCATAAGGGAGCCTAGACATCTACCACCCGACTACCACTATCAGATTAAGGCCATAAGGGAGACTAGACATCTACCACCCCACTACCACTATCAGATTAGAGCCATATGGGAGCCTATACATCTACCACCCCACTACCACTATCAGATTAGAGCCATAAGGGAGTCTAGACATCTACCACCCCACTACCACTATCAGATTGGAGCCATAAGGGAGAATAGACATCTACCACCCCACTACCACTATCAAATTAGAGCCATAAGGGAGACTAGACAACTACCACCCCACTACCACTATGAGATTAGAGCCATAAGGGAGACTAGATATCTACCACCCCACTACCACTATCAGATTAGAGCCATAAGGGAGACCTGACATCTACCACCCCACTACCACTATAAAATTAGAGCCATAAGGGAGCCTAGACATCTACCACCCCACTAACACTATAAAATTAGAGCCATAAGGGAGCCTAGACATCTACCACCCCACTACCACTATCAGATTAGAGCCATAAGGGAGTCTAGACATCTACCACCACACTACCACTATCAGATTAAGGCCATAAGGGAGACTAGACATCTACCACCCAACTATCAGATTAGAGCCATAAGGGAGACTAGACATCTACCACCCCACTACCACTATCAGATTAGAGCCATAAGGGAGACCTGACATCTACCACCCCACTACCACTATAAAATTAGAGCCATAAGGGAGCCTAGACATCTACCACCCGACTACCACTATCAGATTAAGGCCATAAGGGAGACTAGACATCTACCACCCAACTATCAAATTAGAGCCATAAGGGAGACTAAATATCTACCACCCCACTACCACTATCAGATTAGAGCCATGAGGGAGACTAGACATCTACCACCCCACTACCACTATCAGTTTAGAGCCATAAGGGAGACTAGACATCTACCACCCCACTATCAGACTAGAGCCATAAAGGAGACTAGACATCTACCACCCCACTACCACTTCGAGATTAGAGCCATAAGGGAGACTAGACATCTACCACCCCACTACCACTATCAGATTGGAGCCATAAGGGAGACTAGACATCTACCACCCCACTACCACTACCAGATTAGAGCCATAAGGGAGACTAGACATCTACCACCCCACTACCACTATCAAATTAGAGCCAAAAGGGAGCCTAGACATCTACCACCCCACTACCACTATCAGATTAGAGCCATAAGGGAGACTAGACATCTACCACCCCACTACCACTATGAGATTAGAGCCATAAGGGAGACTAGACATCTACCACCCCACTACCACTATCAGATTGGAGCCATAAGGGAGACTAGACATCTACCACCCCACTACCACTACCAGATTAGAGCCATAAGGGAGACTAGACATCTACCACCCCACTACCACTATCAAATTAGAGCCATAAGGGAGCCTAGACATCTACCACCCCACTACCACTATCAGATTAGAGCCATAAGGGAGACTAGACATCTACCACCCCACTACCACTATCAGATTAGAGCCATAAGGGAGACCTGACATCTACCACTATAAAATTAGAGCCAAAAGGGAGCCTAGACATCTACCACCCGACTACCACTATCAGATTAAGGCCATAAGGGAGACTAGACATCTACCACCCAACTATCAGATTAGAGCCATAAGGGAGACTAGACATCTACCACCCCACTACCACTATCAGATTAGAGCCATAAGGGAGACCTGACATCTACCACCCCACTACCACTATAAAATTAGAGCCATAAGGGAGCCTAGACATCTACCACCCGACTACCACTATCAGATTAAGGCCATAAGGGAGACTAGACATCTACCACCCCACTACCACTATCAGATTAGAGCCATATGGGAGCCTATACATCTACCACCCCACTACCACTATCAGATTAGAGCCATAAGGGAGTCTAGACATCTACCACCCCACTACCACTATCAGATTGGAGCCATAAGGGAGAATAGACATCTACCACCCCACTACCACTATCAAATTAGAGCCATAAGGGAGACTAGACAACTACCACCCCACTACCACTATGAGATTAGAGCCATAAGGGAGACTAGATATCTACCACCCCACTACCACTATCAGATTAGAGCCATAAGGGAGACCTGACATCTACCACCCCACTACCACTATAAAATTAGAGCCATAAGGGAGCCTAGACATCTACCACCCCACTAACACTATAAAATTAGAGCCATAAGGGAGCCTAGACATCTACCACCCCACTACCACTATCAGATTAGAGCCATAAGGGAGTCTAGACATCTACCACCACACTACCACTATCAGATTAAGGCCATAAGGGAGACTAGACATCTACCACCCCACTACCACTATCAGATTAGAGCCATGAGGGAGACTAGACATCTACCACCCCACTACCACTATCAGATTAGAGCCATAAGGGAGACTAGACATCTACCACCCCACTATCAGACTAGAGCCATAAAGGAGACTAGACATCTACCACCCCACTACCACTATGAAATTAGAGCCATAAGGGAGACTAGACATCTACCACCCCACTACCACTATCAGATTGGAGCCATAAGGGAGACTAGACATCTACCACCCCACTACCACTACCAGATTAGAGCCATAAGGGAGACTAGACATCTACCACCCCACTACCACTATCAAATTAGAGCCAAAAGGGAGCCTAGACATCTACCACCCCACTACCACTATCAGATTAGAGCCATAAGGGAGACTAGACATCTACCACCCCACTACCACTATGAGATTAGAGCCATAAGGGAGACTAGACATCTACCACCCCACTACCACTATCAGATTGGAGCCATAAGGGAGACTAGACATCTACCACCCCACTACCACTACCAGATTAGAGCCATAAGGGAGACTAGACATCTACCACCCCACTACCACTATCAAATTAGAGCCATAAGGGAGCCTAGACATCTACCACCCCACTACCACTATCAGATTAGAGCCATAAGGGAGACTAGACATCTACCACCCCACTACCACTATCAGATTAGAGCCATAAGGGAGACCTGACATCTACCACTATAAAATTAGAGCCAAAAGGGAGCCTAGACATCTACCACCCGACTACCACTATCAGATTAAGGCCATAAGGGAGACTAGACATCTACCACCCAACTATCAGATTAGAGCCATAAGGGAGACTAGACATCTACCACCCCACTACCACTATCAGATTAGAGCCATAAGGGAGACCTGACATCTACCACCCCTCTACCACTATAAAATTAGAGCCATAAGGGAGCCTAGACATCTACCACCCGACTACCACTATCAGATTAAGGCCATAAGGGAGACTAGACATCTACCACCCCACTACCACTATCAGATTAGAGCCATATGGGAGCCTATACATCTACCACCCCACTACCACTATCAGATTAGAGCCATAAGGGAGTCTAGACATCTACCACCCCACTACCACTATCAGATTGGAGCCATAAGGGAGAATAGACATCTACCACCCCACTACCACTATCAAATTAGAGCCATAAGGGAGACTAGACAACTACCACCCCACTACCACTATGAGATTAGAGCCATAAGGGAGACTAGATATCTACCACCCCACTACCACTATCAGATTAGAGCCATAAGGGAGACCTGACATCTACCACCCCACTACCACTATAAAATTAGAGCCATAAGGGAGCCTAGACATCTACCACCCCACTAACACTATAAAATTAGAGCCATAAGGGAGCCTAGACATCTACCACCCCACTACCACTATCAGATTAGAGCCATAAGGGAATCTAGACATCTACCACCACACTACCACTATCAGATTAAGGCCATAAGGGAGACTAGACATCTACCACCCCACTACCACTATCAGATTGGAGCCATAAGGGAGACTAGACATCTACCACCCCACTACCACTATCAGATTAGAGCCATAAGGGAGACCAGACATCTACCAACCCACTACCACTATCAGATTAGAGCCATAAGGGAGACTAGACATCTACCACCCCACTACCACTATCAGATTGGAGCCATAAGGGAGACTAGACATCTACCACCCCACTACCACTACCAGATTAGAGCCATAAGGGAGACTAGACATATACCACCCCACCACCACTTTCAAATTAGAGCCATAAGGGAGCCTAGACATCTACCACCCCACTACCACTATCAGATTAGAGCCATAAGGGAGACTAGACATCTACCACCCCACTACCACTATCAGATTAGAGCCATAAGGGAGACCTGACATCTACCACCCCACTACCACTATAAAATTAGAGCCATAAGGGAGCCTAGACATCTACCACCCCACTACTACTATCAAATTAGAGCCATAAGGGAGCCTAGACATCTACCACCCCAGTACCACTATCAGACTAAAGCCATAAGGGAGACTAGACATCTACCACCCCACTACCACTATCAGATTAGAGCCATAAGGGAGACTAAACATCTACCACCCCACTACCGCTATCAGATTAGAGCCATGAGGGAGACTAGACATCTACCACCCCACTACCACTATCAAATTAGAGCCATAAGGGAGACTAGACATCTACCACCCCACTACCACTATCAGATTAGAGCCATAAGGGAGACTAGACATCTACCACCCCACTACCACTATCAGATTAGAGCCATAAGGGAGACTAAACATCTACCACCCCACTACCACTATCAGATTAGAGCCATGAGGGAGACTAGACATCTACCACCCCACTACCACTATCAAATTAGAGCCATAAGGGAGACTAGACATCTACCACCCCACTACCACTATCAGATTAGAGCCATAAGGGAGACTAGACATCTACCACCCCACTATCAGATTAGAGCCATAAAGGAGACTAGACATCTACCACCCCACTACCACTATCAGATTACAGCCATAAGGGAGACTAGACATCTACCACCCGACTACCACTACCAGATTAGAGCCATAAGGGAGACTAGACATCTACCACCCCACTACCACTATCAGATTAGAGCCATATGGGAGCCTAGACATCTACCACCCCACTACCACTATCAGATTAGAGCCATAAGGGAGTCTAGACATCTACCACCCCACTACCACTATCAAATTAGAGCCATAAGGGAGACTAGACATCTACCACCCCACTACCACTATGAGATTAGAGCCATAAGGGAGACTAGACATCTACCACCCCACTACCACTATCAGATTGGAGCCATAAGGGAGACTAGACATCTACCACCCCACTACCACTATCAGATTAGAGCCATAAGGGAGACTAGACATCTACCACCCGACTACCACTACCAGATTAGAGCCATAAGGGAGACTAGACATCTACCACCCCACTACCACTATCAGATTAGAGCCATATGGGAGCCTATACATCTACCACCCCACTACCACTATGAGATTAGAGCCATAAGGGAGTCTAGACATCTACCACCCCACTACCACTATCAGATTAGAGCCATAAGGGAGACTAGACATCTACCACCCCACTACCACTATCAGATTGGAGCCATAAGGGAGACTAGACATCTACCACCCCACTACCAGAGTAGAGCCATAAGGGAGACTAGACATCTACCACCCCACTACCACTATCAGATTAGAGCCATAAGGGAGACTAGACATCTACCACCCCACTACCACTACCAGATTAGAGCCATAAGGGAGACTAGACATCTACCACCCCACTACCACTATCAGATTAGAGCCATAAGGGAGTCTAGACATCTACCACCCCACTATCAGATTAGAGCCATAAAGGAGACTAGACATCTACCACCCCACTACCTCTATGAGATTAGAGCCATAAGGGAGACTAGACATCTACCACCCCACTACCACTATCAGATTGGAGCCATAAGGGAGACTAGACATCTACCACCCCACTACCACTACCAGATTAGAGCCATAAGGGAGACTAGACATCTACCACCCCACTACCACTATCAAATTAGAGCCAAAAGGGAGCCTAGACATCTACCACCCCACTACCACTATCAGATTAGAGCCATAAGGGAGTCTAGACATCTACCACCACACTACCACTATCAGATTAAGGCCATAAGGGAGACTAGACATCTACCACCCCACTACCACTATCAGATTAGAGCCATGAGGGAGACTAGACATCTACCACCCCACTACCACTATCAGATTAGAGCCATAAGGGAGACTAGACATCTACCACCCCACTATCAGACTAGAGCCATAAAGGAGACTAGACATCTACCACCCCACTACCACTATGAGATTAGAGCCATAAGGGAGACTAGACATCTACCACCCCACTACCACTATCAGATTGGAGCCATAAGGGAGACTAGACATCTACCACCCCACTACCACTACCAGATTAGAGCCATAAGGGAGACTAGACATCTACCACCCCACTACCACTATCAAATTAGAGCCAAAAGGGAGCCTAGACATCTACCACCCCACTACCACTATCAGATTAGAGCCATAAGGGAGACTAGACATCTACCACCCCACTACCACTATGAGATTAGAGCCATAAGGGAGACTAGACATCTACCACCCCACTACCACTATCAGATTGGAGCCATAAGGGAGACTAGACATCTACCACCCCACTACCACTACCAGATTAGAGCCATAAGGGAGACTAGACATCTACCACCCCACTACCACTATCAAATTAGAGCCATAAGGGAGCCTAGACATCTACCACCCCACTACCACTATCAGATTAGAGCCATAAGGGAGACTAGACATCTACCACCCCACTACCACTATCAGATTAGAGCCATAAGGGAGACCTGACATCTACCACTATAAAATTAGAGCCAAAAGGGAGCCTAGACATCTACCACCCGACTACCACTATCAGATTAAGGCCATAAGGGAGACTAGACATCTACCACCCAACTATCAGATTAGAGCCATAAGGGAGACTAGACATCTACCACCCCACTACCACTATCAGATTAGAGCCATAAGGGAGACCTGACATCTACCACCCCTCTACCACTATAAAATTAGAGCCATAAGGGAGCCTAGACATCTACCACCCGACTACCACTATCAGATTAAGGCCATAAGGGAGACTAGACATCTACCACCCCACTACCACTATCAGATTAGAGCCATATGGGAGCCTATACATCTACCACCCCACTACCACTATCAGATTAGAGCCATAAGGGAGTCTAGACATCTACCACCCCACTACCACTATCAGATTGGAGCCATAAGGGAGAATAGACATCTACCACCCCACTACCACTATCAAATTAGAGCCATAAGGGAGACTAGACAACTACCACCCCACTACCACTATGAGATTAGAGCCATAAGGGAGACTAGATATCTACCACCCCACTACCACTATCAGATTAGAGCCATAAGGGAGACCTGACATCTACCACCCCACTACCACTATAAAATTAGAGCCATAAGGGAGCCTAGACATCTACCACCCCACTAACACTATAAAATTAGAGCCATAAGGGAGCCTAGACATCTACCACCCCACTACCACTATCAGATTAGAGCCATAAGGGAGTCTAGACATCTACCACCACACTACCACTATCAGATTAAGGCCATAAGGGAGACTAGACATCTACCACCCCACTACCACTATCAGATTGGAGCCATAAGGGAGACTAGACATCTACCACCCCACTACCACTATCAGATTAGAGCCATAAGGGAGACCAGACATCTACCAACCCACTACCACTATCAGATTAGAGCCATAAGGGAGACTAGACATCTACCACCCCACTACCACTATCAGATTGGAGCCATAAGGGAGACTAGACATCTACCACCCCACTACCACTACCAGATTAGAGCCATAAGGGAGACTAGACATATACCACCCCACCACCACTTTCAAATTAGAGCCATAAGGGAGCCTAGACATCTACCACCCCACTACCACTATCAGATTAGAGCCATAAGGGAGACTAGACATCTACCACCCCACTACCACTATCAGATTAGAGCCATAAGGGAGACCTGACATCTACCACCCCACTACCACTATAAAATTAGAGCCATAAGGGAGCCTAGACATCTACCACCCCACTACCACTATCAAATTAGAGCCATAAGGGAGCCTAGACATCTACCACCCCAGTACCACTATCAGATTAGAGCCATAAGGGAGACTAGACATCTACCACCACACTACCACTATCAGATTAAGGCCATAAGGGAGACTAGACATCTACCACCCCACTATCAGACTAAAGCCATAAGGGAGACTAGACATCTACCACCCCACTACCACTATCAGATTAGAGCCATAAGGGAGACTAAACATCTACCACCCCACTACCGCTATCAGATTAGAGCCATGAGGGAGACTAGACATCTACCACCCCACTACCACTATCAAATTAGAGCCATAAGGGAGACTAGACATCTACCACCCCACTACCACTATCAGATTAGAGCCATAAGGGAGACTAGACATCTACCACCCCACTACCACTATCAGATTAGAGCCATAAGGGAGACTAAACATCTACCACCCCACTACCACTATCAGATTAGAGCCATGAGGGAGACTAGACATCTACCACCCCACTACCACTATCAAATTAGAGCCATAAGGGAGACTAGACATCTACCACCCCACTACCACTATCAGATTAGAGCCATAAGGGAGACTAGACATCTACCACCCCACTATCAGATTAGAGCCATAAAGGAGACTAGACATCTACCACCCCACTACCACTATCAGATTACAGCCATACGGGAGACTAGACATCTACCACCCGACTACCACTACCAGATTAGAGCCATAAGGGAGACTAGACATCTACCACCCCACTACCACTATCAGATTAGAGCCATATGGGAGCCTAGACATCTACCACCCCACTACCACTATCAGATTAGAGCCATAAGGGAGTCTAGACATCTACCACCCCACTACCACTATCAAATTAGAGCCATAAGGGAGACTAGACATCTACCACCCCACTACCACTATGAGATTAGAGCCATAAGGGAGACTAGACATCTACCACCCCACTACCACTATCAGATTGGAGCCATAAGGGAGACTAGACATCTACCACCCCACTACCACTATCAGATTAGAGCCATAAGGGAGACTAGACATCTACCACCCGACTACCACTACCAGATTAGAGCCATAAGGGAGACTAGACATCTACCACCCCACTACCACTATCAGATTAGAGCCATATGGGAGCCTATACATCTACCACCCCACTACCACTATGAGATTAGAGCCATAAGGGAGCCTAGACATCTACCACCACACTACCACTATCAGATTAGAGCCATAAGGGAGACTAGACATCTACCACCCCACTACCACTATCAGATTGGAGCCATAAGGGAGACTAGACATCTACCACCCCACTACCAGAGTAGAGCCATAAGGGAGACTAGACATCTACCACCCCACTACCACTATCAGATTAGAGCCATAAGGGAGACTAGACATCTACCACCCCACTACCACTACCAGATTAGAGCCATAAGGGAGACTAGACATCTACCACCCCACTACCACTATCAGATTAGAGCCATAAGGGAGTCTAGACATCTACCACCCCACTATCAGATTAGAGCCATAAAGGAGACTAGACATCTACCACCCCACTACCTCTATGAGATTAGAGCCATAAGGGAGACTAGACATCTACCACCCCACTACCACTATCAGATTGGAGCCATAAGGGAGACTAGACATCTACCACCCCACTACCACTACCAGATTAGAGCCATAAGGGAGACTAGACATCTACCACCCCACTACCACTATCAAATTAGAGCCAAAAGGGAGCCTAGACATCTACCACCCCACTACCACTATCAGATTAGAGCCATAAGGGAGACTAGACATCTACCACCCCACTACCACTATGAGATTAGAGCCATAAGGGAGACTAGACATCTACCACCCCACTACCACTATCAGATTGGAGCCATAAGGGAGACTAGACATCTACCACCCCACTACCACTACCAGATTAGAGCCATAAGGGAGACTAGACATCTACCACCCCACTACCACTATCAAATTAGAGCCATAAGGGAGCCTAGACATCTACCACCCCACTACCACTATCAGATTAGAGCCATAAGGGAGACTAGACATCTACCACCCCACTACCACTATCAGATTAGAGCCATAAGGGAGACCTGACATCTACCACTATAAAATTAGAGCCAAAAGGGAGCCTAGACATCTACCACCCGACTACCACTATCAGATTAAGGCCATAAGGGAGACTAGACATCTACCACCCAACTATCAGATTAGAGCCATAAGGGAGACTAGACATCTACCACCCCACTACCACTATCAGATTAGAGCCATAAGGGAGACCTGACATCTACCACCCCACTACCACTATAAAATTAGAGCCATAAGGGAGCCTAGACATTTACCACCCGACTACCACTATCAGATTAAGGCCATAAGGGAGACTAGACATCTACCACCCCACTACCACTATCAGATTAGAGCCATATGGGAGCCTATACATCTACCACCCCACTACCACTATCAGATTAGAGCCATAAGGGAGTCTAGACATCTACCACCCCACTACCACTATCAGATTGGAGCCATAAGGGAGAATAGACATCTACCACCCCACTACCACTATCAAATTAGAGCCATAAGGGAGACTAGACAACTACCACCCCACTACCACTATGAGATTAGAGCCATAAGGGAGACTAGATATCTACCACCCCACTACCACTATCAGATTAGAGCCATAAGGGAGACCTGACATCTACCACCCCACTACCACTATAAAATTAGAGCCATAAGGGAGCCTAGACATCTACCACCCCACTAACACTATACAATTAGAGCCATAAGGGAGCCTAGACATCTACCACCCCACTACCACTATCAGATTAGAGCCATAAGGGAGTCTAGACATCTACCACCACACTACCACTATCAGATTAAGGCCATAAGGGAGACTAGACATCTACCACCCCACTACCACTATCAGATTAGAGCCATAAGGGAGACCAGACATCTACCAACCCACTACCACTATCAGATTAGAGCCATAAGGGAGACTAGACATCTACCACCCCACTACCACTATCAGATTGGAGCCATAAGGGAGACTAGACATCTACCACCCCACTACCACTACCAGATTAGAGCCATAAGGGAGACTAGACATCTACCACCCCACTACCACTTTCAAATTAGAGCCATAAGGGAGCCTAGACATCTACCACCCCACTACCACTATCAGATTAGAGCCATAAGGGAGACTAGACATCTACCACCCCACTACCACTATCAGATTAGAGCCATAAGGGAGACCTGACATCTACCACCCCACTACCACTATAAAATTAGAGCCATAAGGGAGCCTAGACATCTACCACCCCACTACCACTATCAAATTAGAGCCATAAGGGAGTCTAGACATCTACCACCCCAGTACCACTATCAGATTAGAGCCATAAGGGAGACTAGACATCTACCACCACACTACCACTATCAGATTAAGGCCATAAGGGAGACTAGACATCTACCACCCAACTATCAGACTAGAGCCATAAGGGAGACTAGACATCTACCACCCCACTACCACTATCAGATTAGAGCCATAAGGGAGACTAATAATCTACCACCCCACTACCGCTATCAGATTAGAGCCATGAGGGAGACTAGACATCTACCACCCCACTACCACTATCAAATTAGAGCCATAAGGGAGACTAGACATCTACCACCCCACTACCACTACCAGATTAGAGCCATAAGGGAGACTAGACATCTACCACCCCACTACCACTATCAGATTAGAGCCATAAGGGAGACTAAACATCTACCACCCCACTACCACTATCAGATTAGAGCCATGAGGGAGACTAGACATCTACCACCCCACTACCACTATCAAATTAGAGCCATAAGGGAGACTAGACATCTACCACCCCACTACCACTATCAGATTAGAGCCATAAGGGAGACTAGACATCTACCACCCCACTATCAGATTAGAGCCATAAAGGAGACTAGACATCTACCACCCCACTACCACTATCAGATTACAGCCATAAGGGAGACTAGACATCTACCACCCGACTACCACTACCAGATTAGAGCCATAAGGGAGACTAGACATCTACCACCCCACTACCACTATCAGATTAGAGCCATATGGGAGCCTAGACATCTACCACCCCACTACCACTATCAGATTAGAGCCATAAGGGAGTCTAGACATCTACCACCCCACTACCACTATCAAATTAGAGCCATAAGGGAGACTAGACATCTACCACCCCACTACCACTATGAGATTAGAGCCATAAGGGAGACTAGACATCTACCACCCCACTACCACTATCAGATTGGAGCCATAAGGGAGACTAGACATCTACCACCCCACTACCACTATCAGATTAGAGCCATAAGGGAGACTAGACATCTACCACCCGACTACCACTACCAGATTAGAGCCATAAGGGAGACTAGACATCTACCACCCCACTACCACTATCAGATTAGAGCCATATGGGAGCCTATACATCTACCACCCCACTACCACTATGAGATTAGAGCCATAAGGGAGTCTAGACATCTACCACCCCACTACCACTATCAGATTAGAGCCATAAGGGAGACTAGACATCTACCACCCCACTACCACTATCAGATTGGAGCCATAAGGGAGACTAGACATCTACCACCCCACTACCAGTGTAGAGGCATAAGGGAGACTAGACATCTACCACCCCACTACCACTATCAGATTAGAGCCATAAGGGAGACTAGACATCTACCACCCCACTACCACTACCAGATTAGAGCCATAAGGGAGACTAGACATCTACCACCCCACTACCACTATCAGATTAGAGCCATAAGGGAGTCTAGACATCTACCACCCCACTATCAGATTAGAGCCATAAAGGAGACTAGACATCTACCACCCCACTACCACTATCAAATTAGAGCTATAAGGGAGACTAGACATCTACCACCCCACTACCACTATCAGATTAGAGCCATAAGGGAGTCTAGACATCTACCACCCCACTACCACTACCAGATTAGAGCCATAAGGGAGACTAGACATCTACCACCCCACTACCACTATCAAATTAGAGCCATAAGAGAGCCTAGACATCTACCACCCCACTACCACTATCAGATTAGAGCCATAAGGGAGACTAGACATCTACCACCCCACTACCACTATCAGATTAGAGCCATAAGGGAGACCTGACATCTACCACCCCACTACCACTATAAAATTAGAGCCATAAGGGAGCCTAGACATCTACCACCCGACTACCACTATCAGATTAAGGCCATAAGGGAGACTAGACATCTACCACCCAACTATCAGATTAGAGCCATAAGGGAGACTAGACATCTACCACCCCACTATCAGATTAGAGCCATAATGGAGACTAGACATCTACCACCCCACTACCACTATGAGATTAGAGCCATAAGGGAGACTAGACATCTACCACCCCACTACCACTATCAGATTGGAGCCATAAGGGAGACTAGACATCTACCACCCCACTACCACTATCAGATTAGAGCCATATGGGAGCCTATACATCTACCACCCCACTACCACTATCAGATTAGAGCCATAAGGGAGTCTAGACATCTACCACCCCACTACCACTATCAGATTGGAGCCATAAGGGAGAATAGACATCTACCACCCCACTACCACTATCAAATTAGAGCCATAAGGGAGACTAGACATCTACCACCCCACTACCACTATGAGATTAGAGCCATAAGGGAAACTAGATATCTACCACCCCACTACCACTATGAGATTAGAGCCATAAGGGAGTCTAGACATCTACCACCCCACTACCACTATCAGATTAGAGCCATAAGGGAGACTAGACATCTACCACCCCACTACCACTATCAGATTGGAGCCATAAGGGAGACTAGACATCTACCACCCCACTACCAGAGTAGAGCCATAAGGGAGACTAGACATCTACCACCCCACTACCACTATCAGATTAGAGCCATAAGGGAGACTAGACATCTACCACCCCACTACCACTACCAGATTAGAGCCATAAGGGAGACTAGACATCTACCACCCCACTACCACTATCAGATTAGAGCCATAAGGGAGTCTAGACATCTACCACCCAAATATCAGATTAGAGCCATAAAGGAGACTAGACATCTACCACCCCACTACCACTATCAAATTAGAGCTATAAGGGAGACTAGACATCTACCACCCCACTACCACTATCAGATTAGAGCCATAAGGGAGTCTAGACATCTACCACCCCACTACCACTACCAGATTAGAGCCATAAGGGAGACTAGACATCTACCACCCCACTACCACTATCAGATTAGAGCCATAAGGGAGACTAGACATCTACCACCCCACTACCACTATCAGATTAGAGCCATAAGGGAGACCTGACATCTACCACCCCACTACCACTATAAAATTAGAGCCATAAGGGAGCCTAGACATCTACCACCCGAATACCACTATCAGATTAAGGCCATAAGGGAGACTAGACATCTACCACCCAACTATCAGATTAGAGCCATAAGGGAGACTAGACATCTACCACCCCACTATCAGATTAGAGCCATAATGGAGACTAGACATCTACCACCCCACTACCACTATGAGATTAGAGCCATAAGGGAGACTAGACATCTACCACCCCACTACCACTATCAGATTGGAGCCATAAGGGAGACTAGACATCTACCACCCCACTACCACTATCAGATTAGAGCCATATGGGAGCCTATACATCTACCACCCCACTACCACTATCAGATTAGAGCCATAAGGGAGTCTAGACATCTACCACCCCACTACCACTATCAGATTGGAGCCATAAGGGAGAATAGACATCTACCACCCCACTACCACTATCAAATTAGAGCCATAAGGGAGACTAGACATCTACCACCCCACTACCACTGTGAGATTAGAGCCATAAGGGAAACTAGATATCTACCACCCCACTACTACTATCAGATTAGAGCCATAAAGGAGACCTGACATCTACCACCCCACTACCACTATCAGATTAGAGCCATAAGGGAGACTAGACATCTACCACACGACTACGACTACCAGATTAGAGCCATAAGGGAGACTAGACATCTACCACCCCACTACCACTATCAGATTAGAGCCATAAGGGAGACTAGACATCTTGCCACCCCACTATCAGATTAGAGCCATAAGGGAGTCTAGACATCTACCACCCCACTACCACTATCAGATTAGAGCCATAAGGGAGTCTAGACAACTACCACCCCACTACCACTACCAGATTAGAGCCATAAGGGAGACTAGACATCTACCGCCCCACTACCACTATCAGATTAGAGCCATAAGGGAGACTAGACATCTACCACCCCACTACCACTATCAGATTAGAGCCATATGGGAGACTAGACATCTACCACCCCACTACCACTATGAGATTAGAGCCATAAGGGAGACTAGACATCTTCCACCCCACTACCACTATCAGATTGGAGCCATAAGGAAGACTAGACATCTACCACCCCACTACCACTATCAGATTAGAGCCATAAGGGAGACTAGACATCTACCACCCGACTACCACTACCAGATTAGAGCCATAAGGGAGACTAGACATCTACCACCCCACTACCACTATCAGATTAGAGCCATATGGGAGCCTATACATCTACCACCCCACTACCAGAGTAGAGCCATAAGGGAGACTAGACATCTACCACCCCACTACCACTATCAGATTAGAGCCATAAGGGAGTCTAGACATCTACCACCCCACTACCACTACCAGATTAGAGCCATAAGGGAGACTAGACATCTACCACCCCACTACCACTATCAGATTAGAGCCATAAGGGAGTCTAGACATCTACCACCCCACTATCAGATTAGAGCCATAAAGGAGACTGGACATCTACCACCCCACTACCACTATCAAATTAGAGCTATAAGGGAGACTAGACATCTACCACCCCACTACCACTATCAGATTAGAGCCATAAGGGAGTCTAGACATCTACCACCCCACTACCACTACCAGATTAGAGCCATAAGGGAGACTAGACATCTACCACCCCACTACCACTATCAAATTAGAGCCATAAGGGAGCCTAGACATCTACCACCCCACTACCACTATCAGATTAGAGCCATAAGGGAGACTAGACATCTACCACCCCACTACCACTATCAGATTAGAGCCATAAGGGAGACCTGACATCTACCACCCCACTACCACTATAAAATTAGAGCCATAAGGGAGCCTAGACATCTACCACCCGACTACCACTATCAGATTAAGGCCATAAGGGAGACTAGACATCTACCACCCAACAATCAGATTAGAGCCATAAGGGAGACTAGACATCTACCACCCCACTATCAGATTAGAGCCATAATGGAGACTAGACATCTACCACCCCACTACCACTATGAGATTAGAGCCATAAGGGAGACTAGACATCTACCACCCCACTACCACTATCAGATTGGAGCCATAAGGGAGACTAGACATCTACCACCCCACTACCACTATCAGATTAGAGCCATATGGGAGCCTATACATCTACCACCCCACTACCACTATCAGATTAGAGCCATAAGGGAGTCTAGACATCTACCACCCCACTACCACTATCAGATTGGAGCCATAAGGGAGACTAGACATCTACCAGCCCACTACCACTATGAGATTAGAGCCATAAGGGAAACTAGATATCTACCACCCCACTACTACTATCAGATTAGAGCCATAAAGGAGACCTGACATCTACCACCCCACTACCACTATAAAATTAGAGCCATAAGGGAGCCTAGACATCTACCACCCCACTAACACTATAAAATTAGAGCCATAAGGGAGACTAGACATCTACCACCCCACTACCACTATCAGATTAGAGCCATAAGGGAGTCTAGACATCTACCACCCCACTATCAGATTAGAGCCATAAAGGAGACTAGACATCTACCACCCCACTACCACTATCAAATTAGAGCTATAAGGGAGACTAGACATCTACCACCCCACTACCACTATCAGATTAGAGCCATAAGGGAGTCTAGACATCTACCACCCCACTATCAGATTAGAGCCATAAAGGAGACTAGACATCTACCACCCCACTACCACTACCAGATTAGAGCCATAAGGGAGACTAGACATCTACCACCCCACTACCACTATCAAATTAGAGCCATAAGGGAGCCTAGACATCTACCACCCCACTACCACTATCAGATTAGAGCCATAAGGGAGACTAGACATCTACCACCCCACTACCACTATCAGATTAGAGCCATAAGGGAGACCTGACATCTACCACCCCACTACCACTATAAAATTAGAGCCATAAGGGAGCCTAGACATCTACCACCGGACTACCACTATCAGATTAAGGCCATAAGGGAGACTAGACATCTACCACCCAACTATCAGATTAGAGCCATAAGGGAGACTAGACATCTACCACCCCACTATCAGATTAGAGCCATAATGGAGACTAGACATCTACCACCCCACTACCACTATGAGATTAGAGCCATAAGGGAGACTAGACATCTACCACCCCACTACCACTATCAGATTGGAGCCATAAGGGAGACTAGACATCTACCACCCCACTACCACTATCAGATTAGAGCCATATGGGAGCCTATACATCTACCACCCCACTACCACTATCAGATTAGAGCCATAAGGGAGTCTAGACATCTACCACCCCACTACCACTATCAGATTGGAGCCATAAGGGAGAATAGACATCTACCACCCCACTACCACTATCAAATTAGAGCCATAAGGGAGCCTAGACATCTACCACCCCACTACCACTATCAGATTAGAGCCATAAGGGAGACTAGACATCTACCACCCCACTACCACTATCAGATTAGAGCCATAAGGGAGTCTAGACATCTACCACCCCACTATCAGATTAGAGCCATAAAGGAGACTGGACATCTACCACCCCACTACCACTATCAAATTAGAGCTATAAGGGAGACTAGACATCTACCACCCCACTACCACTATCAGATTAGAGCCATAAGGGAGTCTAGACATCTACCACCCCACTACCACTACCAGATTAGAGCCATAAGGGAGACTAGACATCTACCACCCCACTACCACTATCAAATTAGAGCCATAAGGGAGCCTAGACATCTACCACCCCACTACCACTATCAGATTAGAGCCATAAGGGAGACTAGACATCTACCACCCCACTACCACTATCAGATTAGAGCCATAAGGGAGACCTGACATCTACCACCCCACTACCACTATAAAATTAGAGCCATAAGGGAGCCTAGACATCTACCACCCGACTACCACTATCAGATTAAGGCCATAAGGGAGACTAGACATCTACCACCCAACAATCAGATTAGAGCCATAAGGGAGACTAGACATCTACCACCAAAATATCAGATTAGAGCCATAATGGAGACTAGACATCTACCACCCCACTACCACTATGAGATTAGAGCCATAAGGGAGACTAGACATCTACCACCCCACTACCACTATCAGATTGGAGCCATAAGGGAGACTAGACATCTACCACCCCACTACCACTATCAGATTAGAGCCATATGGGAGCCTATACATCTACCACCCCACTACCACTATCAGATTAGAGCCATAAGGGAGTCTAGACATCTACCACCCCACTACCACTATCAGATTGGAGCCATAAGGGAGACTAGACATCTACCAGCCCACTACCACTATGAGATTAGAGCCATAAGGGAAACTAGATATCTACCACCCCACTACTACTATCAGATTAGAGCCATAAAGGAGACCTGACATCTACCACCCCACTACCACTATAAAATTAGAGCCATAAGGGAGCCTAGACATCTACCACCCCACTAACACTATAAAATTAGAGCCATAAGGGAGACTAGACATCTACCACCCCACTACCACTATCAGATTAGAGCCATAAGGGAGTCTAGACATCTACCACCCCACTATCAGATTAGAGCCATAAAGGAGACTAGACATCTACCACCCCACTACCACTATCAAATTAGAGCTATAAGGGAGACTAGACATCTACCACCCCACTACCACTATCAGATTAGAGCCATAAGGGAGTCTAGACATCTACCACCCCACTATCAGATTAGAGCCATAAAGGAGACTAGACATCTACCACCCCACTACCACTACCAGATTAGAGCCATAAGGGAGACTAGACATCTACCACCCCACTACCACTATCAAATTAGAGCCATAAGGGAGCCTAGACATCTACCACCCCACTACCACTATCAGATTAGAGCCATAAGGGAGACTAGACATCTTCCACCCCACTACCACTATCAGATTAGAGCCATAAGGGAGACCTGACATCTACCACCCCACTACCACTATAAAATTAGAGCCATAAGGGAGCCTAGACATCTACCACCCGACTACCACTATCAGATTAAGGCCATAAGGGAGACTAGACATCTACCACCCAACTATCAGATTAGAGCCATAAGGGAGACTAGACATCTACCACCCCACTATCAGATTAGAGCCATAATGGAGACTAGACATCTACCACCCCACTACCACTATGAGATTAGAGCCATAAGGGAGACTAGACATCTACCACCCCACTACCACTATCAGATTGGAGCCATAAGGGAGACTAGACATCTACCACCCCACTACCACTATCAGATTAGAGCCATATGGGAGCCTATACATCTACCACCCCACTACCACTATCAGATTAGAGCCATAAGGGAGTCTAGACATCTACCACCCCACTACCACTATCAGATTGGAGCCATAAGGGAGAATAGACATCTACCACCCCACTACCACTATCAAATTAGAGCCATAAGGGAGCCTAGACATCTACCACCCCACTACCACTATCAGATTAGAGCCATAAGGGAGACTAGACATCTACCACCCCACTACCACTATGAGATTAGAGCCATAAGGGAGACTAGATATCTACCACCCCACTACCACTATCAGATTAGAGCCATAAGGGAGACCTGACATCTACCACCCCACTACCACTATAAAATTAGAGCCATAAGGGAGCCTAGACATCTACCACCCCACTAACACTATAAAATTAGAGCCATAAGGGAGCCTAGACATCTACCACCCCACTACCACTATCAGATTAGAGCCATAAGGGAGACTAGACATCTACCACCACACTACCACTATCAGATTAAGGCCATAAGGGAGACTAGACATCTACCACCCCACTATCAGACTAGAGCCATAAGGGAGACTAGACATCTACCACCCCACTACCACTATCAGATTAGAGCCATAAGGGAGACTAAACATCTACAACCCCACCCCACCATCAGATTAGAGCCATAAAGGAGACTAGACATCTACCACCCCACTACCACTATCAGATTAGAGCCATAAGGGAGACTAGACATCTACCACACGACTACCACTACCAGATTAGAGCCATAAGGGAGGCTAGACATCTACCACCCCACTACCACTATCAGATTAGAGCCATAAGGGAGACTAGACATCTTGCCACCCCACTATCAGATTAGAGCCATAAGGGAGTCTAGACATCTACCACCCCACTACCACTATCAGATTAGAGCCATAAGTGAGACTAGACAACTACCACCCCACTACCACTACCAGATTAGAGCCATAAGGGAGACTAGACATCTACCGCCCCACTACCACTATCAGATTAGAGCCATAAGGGAGACTAGACATCTACCACCCCACTACCACTATCAGATTAGAGCCATAAGGGAGAATAGACATCTACCACCCCACTACCACTATGAGATTAGAGCCATAAGGGAGACTAGACATCTACCACCCCACTACCACTATCAGATTGGAGCCATAAGGGAGACTAGACATCTACCACGCCACTACCACTATCAGATTAGAGCCATAAGGGAGACTAGACATCTACCACCCGACTACCACTACCAGATTAGAGCCATAAGGGAGACTAGACATCTACCACCCCACTACCACTATCAGATTAGAGCCATATGGGAGCCTATACATCTACCACCCCACTACCACTATGAGATTAGAGCCATAAGGGAGACTAGACATCTACCCCCACACTACCACTATCAGATTGGAGCCATAAGGGAGACTAGACATCTACCACCCCACTACCACTACCAGAGTAGAGCCATAAGGGAGACTAGACATCTACCACCCCACTACCACTATCAGATTAGAGCTATAAGGGAGACTAGACATCTACCACCCAACTATCAGATTGGAGCCATAAAGGAGACTAGACATCTACCACCCCACTACCACTATCAGATTAGAGCCATAAGGGAGACTAGACATCTACCACCCCACTACCACTACCAGATTAGAGCCATAAGGGAGACTAGACATCTACCACCCCACTACCACTATCAGATTAGAGCCATAAGGGAGTCTAGACATCTACCACCCCACTATCAGATTAGAGCCATAAAGGAGACTAGACATCTACCACCCCACTACCACTATCAAATTAGAGCTATAAGGGAGACTAGACATCTACCACCCGACTACCACTATCAGATTAGAGCCATAAGGGAGTCTAGACATCTACCACCCCACTATCAGATTAGAGCCATAAAGGAGACTAGACATCTACCACCCCACTACCACTACCAGATTAGAGCCATAAGGGAGACTAGACATCTACCACCCCACTACCACTATCAAATTAGAGCCATAAGGGAGCCTAGACATCTACCACCCCACTACCACTATCAGATTAGAGCCATAAGGGAGACTAGACATCTACCACCCCACTACCACTATCAGATTAGAGCCATAAGGGAGACCTGACATCTACCACCCCACTACCACTATAAAATTAGAGCCATAAGGGAGCCTAGACATCTACCACCCGACTACCACTATCAGATTAAGGCCATAAGGGAGACTAGACATCTACCACCCAACTATCAGATTAGAGCCATAAGGGAGACTAGACATCTACCACCCCACTATCAGATTAGAGCCATAATGGAGACTAGACATCTACCACCCCACTACCACTATGAGATTAGAGCCATAAGGGAGACTAGACATCTACCACCCCACAACCACTATCAGATTGGAGCCATAAGGGAGACTAGACATCTACCACCCCACTACCACTATCAGATTAGAGCCATATGGGAGCCTATACATCTACCACCCCACTACCACTATCAGATTAGAGCCATAAGGGAGTCTAGACATCTACCACCCCACTACCACTATCAGATTGGAGCCATAAGGGAGAATAGACATCTACCACCCCACTACCACTATCAAATTAGAGCCATAAGGGAGCCTAGACATCTACCACCCCACTACCACTATCAGATTAGAGCCATAAGGGAGACTAGACATCTACCACCCCACTACCACTATGAGATTAGAGCCATAAGGGAGACTAGATATCTACCACCCCACTACCACTATCAGATTAGAGCCATAAGGGAGACCTGACATCTACCACCCCACTACCACTATAAAATTAGAGCCATAAGGGAGCCTAGACATCTACCACCCCACTAACACTATAAAATTAGAGCCATAAGGGAGCCTAGACATCTACCACCCCACTACCACTATCAGATTAGAGCCATAAGGGAGACTAGACATCTACCACCACACTACCACTATCAGATTAAGGCCATAAGGGAGACTAGACATCTACCACCCCACTATCAGACTAGAGCCATAAGGGAGACTAGACATCTACCACCCCACTACCACTATCAGATTAGAGCCATAAGGGAGACTAAACATCTACAACCCCACTCCACCATCAGATTAGAGCCATAAAGGAGACTAGACATCTACCACCCCACTACCACTATCAGATTAGAGCCATAAGGGAGACTAGACATCTACCACACGACTACCACTACCAGATTAGAGCCATAAGGGAGGCTAGACATCTACCACCCCACTACCACTATCAGATTAGAGCCATAAGGGAGACTAGACATCTTGCCACCCCACTATCAGATTAGAGCCATAAGGGAGTTTAGACATCTACCACCCCACTACCACTATCAGATTAGAGCCATAAGTGAGACTAGACAACTACCACCCCACTACCACTACCAGATTAGAGCCATAAGGGAGACTAGACATCTACCGCCCCACTACCACTATCAGATTAGAGCCATAAGGGAGACTAGACATCTACCACCCCACTACCACTATCAGATTAGAGCCATAAGGGAGACTAGACATCTACCACCCCACTACCACTATGAGATTAGAGCCATAAGGGAGACTAGACATCTACCACCCCACTACCACTATTAGATTGGAGCCATAAGGGAGACTAGACATCTACCACGCCACTACCACTATCAGATTAGAGCCATAAGGGAGACTAGACATCTACCACCCGACTACCACTACCAGATTAGAGCCATAAGGGAGACTAGACATCTACCACCCCACTACCACTATCAGATTAGAGCCATATGGGAGCCTATACATCTACCACCCCACTACCACTATGAGATTAGAGCCATAAGGGAGACTAGACATCTACCCCCACACTACCACTATCAGATTGGAGCCATAAGGGAGACTAGACATCTACCACCCCACTACCACTACCAGAGTAGAGCCATAAGGGAGACTAGACATCTACCACCCCACTACCACTATCAGATTAGAGCTATAAGGGAGACTAGACATCTACCACCCAACTATCAGATTGGAGCCATAAAGGAGACTAGACATCTACCACCCCACTACCACTATCAGATTAGAGCCATAAGGGAGACTAGACATCTACCACCCCACTACCACTACCAGATTAGAGCCATAAGGGAGACTAGACATCTACCACCCCACTACCACTATCAGATTAGAGCCATAAGGGAGTCTAGACATCTAACACCCCACTATCAGATTAGAGCCATAAAGGAGACTAGACATCTACCACCCCACTACCACTATCAAATTAGAGCTATAAGGGAGACTAGACATCTACCACCCCACTACCACTATCAGATTAGAGCCATAAGGGAGTCTAGACATCTACCACCCCACTATCAGATTAGAGCCATAAAGGAGACTAGACATCTACCACCCCACTACCACTATCAAATTAGAGCTATAAGGGAGACTAGACATCTACCACCCCACTACCACTATCAGATTAGAGCCATAAGGGAGTCTAGACATCTACCACCCCACTATCAGATTAGAGCCATAAAGGAGACTAGACATCTACCACCCCACTACCACTACCAGATTAGAGCCATAAGGGAGACTAGACATCTACCAACCCACTACCACTATCAAATTAGAGCCATATGGGAGCCTAGACATCTACCACCCCACTACCACTATCAGATTAGAGCCATAAGGGAGACTAGACATCTACCACCCCACTACCACTATCAGATTAGAGCCATAAGGGAGACCTGACATCTACCACCCCACTACCACTATCAGATTAGAGCCATAAGGGTGTCTAGACATCTACCACCCCACTATCAGATTAGAGCCATAAAGGAGACTAGACATCTACCACCCCACTACCACTATCAAATTAGAGCTATAAGGGAGACTAGACATCTACCACCCCACTACCACTATCAGATTAGAGCCATAACGGAGTCTAGACATCTACCACCCCACTATCAGATTAGAGCCATAAAGGAGACTAGACATCTACCACCCCACTACCACTACCAGATTAGAGCCATAAGGGAGACTAGACATCTACCACCCCACTACCACTATCAAATTAGAGCCATAAGGGAGCCTAGACATCTACCACCCCACTACCACTATCAGATTGGAGCCATAAGGGAGACTAGACATCTACCACCCCACTACCACTATCAGATTAGAGCCATATGGGAGCCTATACATCTACCACCCCACTACCACTATCAGATTAGAGCCATAAGGGAGTCTAGACATCTACCACCCCACTACCACTATCAGATTGGAGCCATAAGGGAGAATAGATATCTACCACCCCACTACCACTATCAAATTAGAGCCATAAGGGAGCCTAGACATCTACCACCCCACTACCACTATCAGATTAGAGCCATAAGGGAGACTAGACATCTACCACCCCACTACCACTATGAGATTAGAGCCATAAGGGAGACTAGATATCTACCACCCCACTACCACTATCAGATTAGAGCCATAAGGGAGACCTGACATCTACCACCCCACTACCACTATAAAATTAGAGCCATAAGGGAGCCTAGACATCTACCACCCCACTAACACTATAAAATTAGAGCCATAAGGGAGCCTAGACATCTACCACCCCACTACCACTATCAGATTAGAGCCATAAGGGAGACTAGACATCTACCACCACACTACCACTATCAGATTAAGGCCGTAAGGGAGACTAGACATCTACCACCCCACTATCAGACTAGAGCCATAAGGGAGACTAGACATCTACCACCCCACTACCACTATCAGATTAGAGCCATAAGGGAGACTAAACATCTACAACCCCACCCCACCATCAGATTAGAGCCATAAAGGAGACTAGACATCTACCACCCCACTACCACTATCAGATTAGAGCCATAAGGGAGACTAGACATCTACCACACGACTACCACTACCAGATTAGAGCCATAAGGGAGGCTAGACATCTACCACCCCACTACCACTATCAGATTAGAGCCATAAGGGAGACTAGACATCTTGCCACCCCACTATCAGATTAGAGCCATAAGGGAGTCTAGACATCTACCACCCCACTACCACTATCAGATTAGAGCCATAAGTGAGACTAGACAACTACCACCCCACTACCACTACCAGATTAGAGCCATAAGGGAGACTAGACATCTACCGCCCCACTACCACTATCAGATTAGAGCCATAAGGGAGACTAGACATCTACCACCCCACTACCACTATCAGATTAGAGCCATAAGGGAGACTAGACATCTACCACCCCACTACCACTATGAGATTAGAGCCATAAGGGAGACTAGACATCTACCACCCCACTACGACTATCAGATTGGAGCCATAAGGGAGACTAGACATCTACCACGCCACTACCACTATCAGATTAGAGCCATAAGGGAGACTAGACATCTACCACCCGACTACCACTACCAGATTAGAGCCATGAGGGAGACTAGACATCTACCACCCCACTACCACTATCAGATTAGAGCCATATGGGAGCCTATACATCTACCACCCCACTACCACTATGAGATTAGAGCCATAAGGGAGACTAGACATCTACCCCCACACTACCACTATCAGATTGGAGCCATAAGGGAGACTAGACATCTACCACCCCATTACCACTACCAGAGTAGAGCCATAAGGGAGACTAGACATCTACCACCCCACTACCACTATCAGATTAGAGCTATAAGGGAGACTAGACATCTACCACCCAACTATCAGATTGGAGCCATAAAGGAGACTAGACATCTACCACCCCACTACCACTATCAGATTAGAGCCATAAGGGAGACTAGACATCTACCACCCCACTACAACTACCAGATTAGAGCCATAAGGGAGACTAGACATCTACCACCCCACTACCACTATCAGATTAGAGCCATAAGGGAGTCTAGACATCTACCACCCCACTATCAGATTAGAGCCATAAAGGAGACTAGACATCTACCACCCCACTACCACTATCAAATTAGAGCTATAAGGGAGACTAGACATCTACCACCCCACTACCACTATCAGATTAGAGCCATAAGGGAGTCTAGACATCTACCACCCCACTATCAGATTAGAGCCATAAAGGAGACTAGACATCTACCACCCCACTACCACTATCAAATTAGAGCTATAAGGGAGACTAGACATCTACCACCCTACTACCACTATCAGATTAGAGCCATAAGGGAGTCTAGACATCTACCACCCCACTATCAGATTAGAGCCATAAAGGAGACTAGACATCTACCACCCCACTACCACTACCAGATTAGAGCCATAAGGGAGACTAGACATCTACCAACCCACTACCACTATCAAATTAGAGCCATATGGGAGCCTAGACATCTACCACCCCACTACCACTATCAGATTAGAGCCATAAGGGAGACTAGACATCTACCACCCCACTACCACTATCAGATTAGAGCCATAAGGGAGACCTGACATCTACCACCCCACTACCACTATAAAATTAGAGCCATAAGGGAGCCTAGACATATACCACCCGACTACCACTATCAGATTAAGGCCATAAGGGAGACTAGACATCTACCACCCAACTATCAGATTAGAGCCATAAGGGAGACTAGACATCTACCACCCCACTATCAGATTAGAGCCATAATGGAGACTAGACATCTACCACCCCACTACCACTATGAGATTAGAGCCATAAGGGAGACTAGACATCTACCACCCCACTACCACTATCAGATTGGAGCCATAAGGGAGACTAGACATCTACCAACCCACTACCACTATCAAATTAGAGCCATATGGGAGCCTAGACATCTACCACCCCACTACCACTATCAGATTAGAGCCATAAGGGAGACTAGACATCTACCACCCCACTACCACTATCAGATTAGAGCCATAAGGGAGACCTGACATCTACCACCCCACTACCACTATCAGATTAGAGCCATAAGGGAGTCTAGACATCTACCACCCCACTATCAGATTAGAGCCATAAAGGAGACTAGACATCTACCACCCCACTACCACTATCAAATTAGAGCCATAAGGGAGACTAGACATCTACCACCCCACTACCACTATCAGATTAGAGCCATAAGGGAGTCTAGACATCTACCACCCCACTATCAGATTAGAGCCATAAAGGAGACTAGACATCTACCACCCCACTACCACTACCAGATTAGAGCCATAAGGGAGACTAGACATCTACCACCCCACTACCACTATCAAATTAGAGCCATAAGGGAGCCTAGACATCTACCACCCCACTACCACTATCAGATTAGAGCCATAAGGGAGACTAGACATCTACCACCCCACTACCACTATCAGATTAGAGCCATAAGGGAGACCTGACATCTACCACCCCACTACCACTATAAAATTAGAGCCATAAGGGAGCCTAGACATCTACCACCCGACTACCACTATCAGATTAAGGCCATAAGGGAGACTAGACATCTACCACCCAACTATCAGATTAGAGCCATAAGGGAGACTAGACATCTACCACCCCACTATCAGATTAGAGCCATAATGGAGACTAGACATCTACCACCCCACTACCACTATGAGATTAGAGCCATAAGGGAGACTAGACATCTACCACCCCACTACCACTATCAGATTGGAGCCATAAGGGAGACTAGACATCTACCACCCCACTACCACTATCAGATTAGAGCCATATGGGAGCCTATACATCTACCACCCCACTACCACTATCAGATTAGAGCCATAAGGAGTCTAGACATCTACCACCCCACTACCACTATCAGATTGGAGCCATAAGGGAGAATAGACATCTACCACCCCACTACCACTATCAAATTAGAGCCATAAGGGAGCCTAGACATCTACCACCCCACTACCACTATCAGATTAGAGCCATAAGGGAGACTAGACATCTACCACCCCACTACCACCATGAGATTAGAGCCATAAGGGAGACTAGATATCTACCACCCCACTACCACTATCAGATTAGAGCCATAAGGGAGACCTGACATCTACCACCCCACTAACACTATAACATTAGAGCCATAAGGGAGCCTAGACATCTACCACCCCACTACCACTATCAGATTAGAGCCATAAGGGAGACTAGACATCTACCACCACACTACCACTATCAGATTAAGGCCATAAGGGAGACTAGACATCTACCACCCCACTATCAGACTAGAGCCATAAGGGAGACTAGACATCTACCACCCCACTACCACTATCAGATTAGAGCCATAAGGGAGACTAAACATCTACAACCCCACCCCACCATCAGATTAGAGCCATAAAGGAGACTAGACATCTACCACCCCACTACCACTATCAGATTAGAGCCATAAGGGAGACTAGACATCTACCACACGACTACCACTACCAGATTAGAGCCATAAGGGAGGCTAGACATCTACCACCCCACTACCACTATCAGATTAGAGCCATAAGGGAGACTAGACATCTTGCCACCCCACTATCAGATTAGAGCCATAAGGGAGTCTAGACATCTACCACCCCACTACCACTATCAGATTAGAGCCATAAGTGAGACTAGACAACTACCACCCCACTACCACTACCAGATTAGAGCCATAAGGGAGACTAGACATCTACCGCCCCACTACCACTATCAGATTAGAGCCATAAGGGAGACTAGACATCTACCACCCCACTACCACTATCAGATTAGAGCCATATGGGAGACTAGACATCTACCATCCCACTACCACTATGAGATTAGAGCCATAAGGGAGACTAGACATCTACCACCCCACTACCACTATCAGATTAGAGCCATAAGGGAGACTAGACATCTACCACGCCACTACCACTATCAGATTAGAGCCATAAGGGAGCCTAGACATCTACCACCCGACTACCACTATCAGATTAAGGCCATAAGGGAGACTAGACATCTACCACCCCACTATCAGATTAGAGCCATATGGGAGACTAGACATCTACCACCCCACTATCAGATTAGAGCCATAATGGAGACTAGACATCTACCACCCCACTACCACTATGAGATTAGAGCCATAAGGGAGACTAGACATCTACCACCCCACTACCACTATCAGATTGGAGCCATAAGGGAGACTTGACATCTACCACCCCACTACCACTATCAGATTAGAGCCATATGGGAGCCTATACATCTACCACCCCACTACCACTATCAGATTAGAGCCATAAGGGAGTCTAGACATCTACCACCCCACTACCACTATCAGATTGGAGCCATAAGGGAGAATAGACATCTACCACCCCACTACCACTATCAAATTAGAGCCATAAGGGAGCCTAGACATCTACCACCCCACTACCACTATCAGATTAGAGCCATAAGGGAGACTAGACATATACCACCCCACTACCACTATGAGATTAGAGCCATAAGGGAGACTAGATATCTACCACCCCACTACCACTATCAGATTAAGGCCATAAGGGAGACTAGACATCTACCACCCCACTACCACTATAAAATTAGAGCCATAAGGGAGCCTAGACATCTACCACCACACTACCACTATCAGATTAAGGCCATAAGGGAGACTAGACATCTACCACCCCACTATCAGACTAGAGCCAAAAGGGAGACTAGACATCTACCACCCCACTACCACTATCAGATTGGAGCCATAAGGGAGACTAAACATCTACAACCCCACCCCACCATCAGATTAGAGCCATAAAGGAGACTAGACATCTACCACCCCACTACCACTATCAGATTAGAGCCATAAGGGACCCTAGACATCTACCACACGACTACCACTACCAGATTAGAGCCATAAGGGAGACTAGACATCTACCACCCCACTACCACTATCAGATTAGAGCCATAAGGGAGACTAGACATCTTGCCACCCCACTATCAGATTAGAGCCATAAGGGAGTCTAGACATCTACCACCCCACTACCACTACCAGATTAGAGCCATAAGGGAGACTAGACATCTACCGCCCCACTACCACTATCAGATTAGAGCCATAAGGGAGACTAGACATCTACCACCCCACTACCACTATCAGATTAGAGCCATATGGGAGACTAGACATCTACCACCCCACTACCACTATGAGATTAGAGCCATAAGGGAGACTAGACATCTACCACCCCACTACCACTATCAGATTGGAGCCATAAGGAAGACTAGACATCTACCACCCCACTACCACTATCAGATTAGAGCCATAAGGGAGACTAGACATCTACCACCCGACTACCACTACCAGATTAGAGCCATAAGGGAGACTAGACATCTACCACCCCACTACCACTATCAGATTAGAGCCATATGGGAGCCTATACATCTACCACCCCACTACCAGAGTAGAGCCATAAGGGAGACTAGACATCTACCACCCCACTACCACTATCAGATTAGAGCCATAAGGGAGTCTAGACATCTACCACCCCACTACCACTACCAGATTAGAGCCATAAGGGAGACTAGACATCTACCACCCCACTACCACTATCAGATTAGAGCCATAAGGGAGTCTAGACATCTACCACCCCACTATCAGATTAGAGCCATAAAGGAGACTGGACATCTACCACCCCACTACCACTATCAAATTAGAGCTATAAGGGAGACTAGACATCTACCACCCCACTACCACTATCAGATTAGAGCCATAAGGGAGTCTAGACATCTACCACCCCACTACCACTACCAGATTAGAGCCATAAGGGAGACTAGACATCTACCACCCCACTACCACTATCAAATTAGAGCCATAAGGGAGCCTAGACATCTACCACCCCACTACCACTATCAGATTAGAGCCATAAGGGAGACTAAACATCTACAACCCCACCCCACCATCAGATTAGAGCCATAAAGGAGACTAGACATCTACCACCCCACTACCACTATCAGATTAGAGCCATAAGGGACCCTAGACATCTACCACACGACTACCACTACCAGATTAGAGCCATAAGGGAGACTAGACATCTACCACCCCACTACCACTATCAGATTAGAGCCATAAGGGAGACTAGACATCTTGCCACCCCACTATCAGATTAGAGCCATAAGGGAGTCTAGACATCTACCACCCCACTACCACTACCAGATTAGAGCCATAAGGGAGACTAGACATCTACCGCCCCACTACCACTATCAGATTAGAGCCATAAGGGAGACTAGACATCTACCACCCCACTACCACTATCAGATTAGAGCCATATGGGAGACTAGACATCTACCACCCCACTACCACTATGAGATTAGAGCCATAAGGGAGACTAGACATCTACCACCCCACTACCACTATCAGATTGGAGCCATAAGGAAGACTAGACATCTACCACCCCACTACCACTATCAGATTAGAGCCATAAGGGAGACTAGACATCTACCACCCGACTACCACTACCAGATTAGAGCCATAAGGGAGACTAGACATCTACCACCCCACTACCACTATCAGATTAGAGCCATATGGGAGCCTATACATCTACCACCCCACTACCAGAGTAGAGCCATAAGGGAGACTAGACATCTACCACCCCACTACCACTATCAGATTAGAGCCATAATGGAGTCTAGACATCTACCACCCCACTACCACTACCAGATTAGAGCCATAAGGGAGACTAGACATCTACCACCCCACTACCACTATCAGATTAGAGCCATAAGGGAGTCTAGACATCTACCACCCCACTATCAGATTAGAGCCATAAAGGAGACTGGACATCTACCACCCCACTACCACTATCAAATTAGAGCTATAAGGGAGACTAGACATCTACCACCCCACTACCACTATCAGATTAGAGCCATAAGGGAGTCTAGACATCTACCACCCCACTACCACTACCAGATTAGAGCCATAAGGGAGACTAGACATCTACCACCCCACTACCACTATCAAATTAGAGCCATAAGGGAGCCTAGACATCTACCACCCCTCTACCACTATCAGATTAGAGCCATAAGGGAGACTAGACATCTACCACCCCACTACCACTATCAGATTAGAGCCATAAGGGAGACCTGACATCTACCACCCCACTACCACTATAAAATTAGAGCCATAAGGGAGCCTAGACATCTACCACCCGACTACCACTATCAGATTAAGGCCATAAGGGAGACTAGACATCTACCACCCAACAATCAGATTAGAGCCATAAGGGAGACTAGACATCTACCACCCCACTATCAGATTAGAGCCATAATGGAGACTAGACATCTACCACCCCACTACCACTATGAGATTAGAGCCATAAGGGAGACTAGACATCTACCACCCCACTACCA
This sequence comes from Salvelinus fontinalis, assembly GCF_029448725.1. NCBI lineage: Eukaryota > Metazoa > Chordata > Actinopteri > Salmoniformes > Salmonidae > Salvelinus > Salvelinus fontinalis. Next base: position 9,506,852 of record NC_074665.1, on the reverse strand, counting down.
CTATCAGATTGGAGCCATAAGGGAGACTAGACATCTACCACCCCACTACCACTATCAGATTAGAGCCATATGGGAGCCTATACATCTACCACCCCACTACCACTATCAGATTAGAGCCATAAGGGAGTCTAGACATCTACCACCCCACTACCACTATCAGATTGGAGCCATAAGGGAGACTAGACATCTACCAGCCCACTACCACTATGAGATTAGAGCCATAAGGGAAACTAGATATCTACCACCCCACTACTACTATCAGATTAGAGCCATAAAGGAGACCTGACATCTACCACCCCACTACCACTATAAAATTAGAGCCATAAGGGAGCCTAGACATCTACCACCCCACTAACACTATAAAATTAGAGCCATAAGGGAGACTAGACATCTACCACCCCACTACCACTATCAGATTAGAGCCATAAGGGAGTCTAGACATCTACCACCCCACTATCAGATTAGAGCCATAAAGGAGACTAGACATCTACCACCCCACTACCACTATCAAATTAGAGCTATAAGGGAGACTAGACATCTACCACCCCACTACCACTATCAGATTAGAGCCATAAGGGAGTCTAGACATCTACCACCCCACTATCAGATTAGAGCCATAAAGGAGACTAGACATCTACCACCCCACTACCACTACCAGATTAGAGCCATAAGGGAGACTAGACATCTACCACCCCACTACCACTATCAAATTAGAGCCATAAGGGAGCCTAGACATCTACCACCCCACTACCACTATCAGATTAGAGCCATAAGGGAGACTAGACATCTACCACCCCACTACCACTATCAGATTAGAGCCATAAGGGAGACCTGACATCTACCACCCCACTACCACTATAAAATTAGAGCCATAAGGGAGCCTAGACATCTACCACCCGACTACCACTATCAGATTAAGGCCATAAGGGAGACTAGACATCTACCACCCAACTATCAGATTAGAGCCATAAGGGAGACTAGACATCTACCACCCCACTATCAGATTAGAGCCATAATGGAGACTAGACATCTACCACCCCACTACCACTATGAGATTAGAGCCATAAGGGAGACTAGACATCTACCACCCCACTACCACTATCAGATTGGAGCCATAAGGGAGACTAGACATCTACCACCCCACTACCACTATCAGATTAGAGCCATATGGGAGCCTATACATCTACCACCCCACTACCACTATCAGATTAGAGCCATAAGGGAGTCTAGACATCTACCACCCCACTACCACTATCAGATTGGAGCCATAAGGGAGAATAGACATCTACCACCCCACTACCACTATCAAATTAGAGCCATAAGGGAGCCTAGACATCTACCACCCCACTACCACTATCAGATTAGAGCCATAAGGGAGACTAGACATCTACCACCCCACTACCACTATGAGATTAGAGCCATAAGGGAGACTAGATATCTACCACCCCACTACCACTATCAGATTAGAGCCATAAGGGAGACCTGACATCTACCACCCCACTACCACTATAAAATTAGAGCCATAAAGGAGCCTAGACATCTACCACCCCACTAACACTATAAAATTAGAGCCATAAGGGAGCCTAGACATCTACCACCCCACTACCACTATCAGATTAGAGCCATAAGGGAGACTAGACATCTACCACCACACTACCACTATCAGATTAAGGCCATAAGGGAGACTAGACATCTACCACCCCACTATCAGACTAGAGCCATAAGGGAGACTAGACATCTACCACCCCACTACCACTATCAGATTAGAGCCATAAGGGAGACTAAACATCTACAACCCCACCCCACCATCAGATTAGAGCCATAAAGGAGACTAGACATCTACCACCCCACTACCACTATCAGATTAGAGCCATAAGGGAGACTAGACATCTACCACACGACTACCACTACCAGATTAGAGCCATAAGGGAGGCTAGACATCTACCACCCCACTACCACTATCAGATTAGAGCCATAAGGGAGACTAGACATCTTGCCACCCCACTATCAGATTAGAGCCATAAGGGAGTCTAGACATCTACCACCCCACTACCACTATCAGATTAGAGCCATAAGTGAGACTAGACAACTACCACCCCACTACCACTACCAGATTAGAGCCATAAGGGAGACTAGACATCTACCGCCCCACTACCACTATCAGATTAGAGCCATAAGGGAGACTAGACATCTACCACCCCACTACCACTATCAGATTAGAGCCATAAGGGAGACTAGACATCTACCACCCCACTACCACTATGAGATTAGAGCCATAAGGGAGACTAGACATCTACCACCCCACTACCACTATCAGATTGGAGCCATAAGGGAGACTAGACATCTACCACGCCACTACCACTATCAGATTAGAGCCATAAGGGAGACTAGACATCTACCACCCGACTACCACTACCAGATTAGAGCCATAAGGGAGACTAGACATCTACCACCCCACTACCACTATCAGATTAGAGCCATATGGGAGCCTATACATCTACCACCCCACTACCACTATGAGATTAGAGCCATAAGGGAGACTAGACATCTACCCCCACACTACCACTATCAGATTGGAGCCATAAGGGAGACTAGACATCTACCACCCCACTACCACTACCAGAGTAGAGCCATAAGGGAGACTAGACATCTACCACCCCACTACCACTATCAGATTAGAGCTATAAGGGAGACTAGACATCTACCACCCAACTATCAGATTGGAGCCATAAAGGAGACTAGACATCTACCACCCCACTACCACTATCAGATTAGAGCCATAAGGGAGACTAGACATCTACCACCCCACTACCACTACCAGATTAGAGCCATAAGGGAGACTAGACATCTACCACCCCACTACCACTATCAGATTAGAGCCATAAGGGAGTCTAGACATCTACCACCCCACTATCAGATTAGAGCCATAAAGGAGACTAGACATCTACCACCCCACTACCACTATCAAATTAGAGCTATAAGGGAGACTAGACATCTACCACCCCACTACCACTACCAGATTAGAGCCATAAGGGAGTCTAGACATCTACCACCCCACTATCAGATTAGAGCCATAAAGGAGACTAGACATCTACCACCCCACTACCACTACCAGATTAGAGCCATAAGGGAGACTAGACATCTACCACCCCACTACCACTATCAAATTAGAGCCATAAGGGAGCCTAGACATCTACCACCCCACTACCACTATCAGATTAGAGCCATAAGGGAGACTAGACATCTACCACCCCACTACCACTATCAGATTAGAGCCATAAGGGAGACCTGACATCTACCACCCCACTACCACTATAAAATTAGAGCCATAAGGGAGCCTAGACATCTACCACCCGACTACCACTATCAGATTAAGGCCATAAGGGAGACTAGACATCTACCACCCAACTATCAGATTAGAGCCATAAGGGAGACTAGACATCTACCACCCCACTATCAGATTAGAGCCATAATGGAGACTAGACATCTACCACCCCACTACCACTATGAGATTAGAGCCATAAGGGAGACTAGACATCTACCACCCCACTACCACTATCAGATTGGAGCCATAAGGGAGACTAGACATCTACCACCCCACTACCACTATCAGATTAGAGCCATATGGGAGCCTATACATCTACCACCCCACTACCACTATCAGATTAGAGCCATAAGGGAGTCTAGACATCTACCACCCCACTACCACTATCAGATTGGAGCCATAAGGGAGAATAGACATCTACCACCCCACTACCACTATCAAATTAGAGCCATAAGGGAGCCTAGACATCTACCACCCCACTACCACTATCAGATTAGAGCCATAAGGGAGACTAGACATCTACCACCCCACTACCACTATGAGATTAGAGCCATAAGGGAGACTAGATATCTACCACCCCACTACCACTATCAGATTAGAGCCATAAGGGAGAACTGACATCTACCACCCCACTACCACTATAAAATTAGAGCCATAAGGGAGCCTAGACATCTACCACCCCACTAACACTATAAAATTAGAGCCATAAGGGAGCCTAGACATCTACCACCCCACTACCACTATCAGATTAGAGCCATAAGGGAGACTAGACATCTACCACCACACTACCACTATCAGATTAAGGCCATAAGGGAGACTAGACATCTACCACCCCACTATCAGACTAGAGCCATAAGGGAGACTAGACATCTACCACCCCACTACCACTATCAGATTAGAGCCATAAGGGAGACTAAACATCTACAACCCCACCCCACCATCAGATTAGAGCCATAAAGGAGACTAGACATCTACCACCCCACTACCACTATCAGATTAGAGCCATAAGGGAGACTAGACATCTACCACACGACTACCACTACCAGATTAGAGCCATAAGGGAGGCTAGACATCTACCACCCCACTACCACTATCAGATTAGAGCCATAAGGGAGACTAGACATCTTGCCACCCCACTATCAGATTAGAGCCATAAGGGAGTCTAGACATCTACCACCCCACTACCACTATCAGATTAGAGCCATAAGTGAGACTAGACAACTACCACCCCACTACCACTACCAGATTAGAGCCATAAGGGAGACTAGACATCTACCGCCCCACTACCACTATCAGATTAGAGCCATAAGGGAGACTAGACATCTTGCCACCCCACTATCAGATTAGAGCCATAAGGGAGTCTAGACATCTACCACCCCACTACCACTATCAGATTAGAGCCATAAGTGAGACTAGACAACTACCACCCCACTACCTCTACCAGATTAGAGCCATAAGGGAGACTAGACATCTACCGCCCCACTACCACTATCAGATTAGAGCCATAAGGGAGACTAGACATCTACCACCCCACTACCACTATCAGATTAGAGCCATAAGGGAGACTAGACATCTACCACCCCACTACCACTATGAGATTAGAGCCATAAGGGAGACTAGACATCTACCACCCCACTACCACTATCAGATTGGAGCCATAAGGGAGACTAGACATCTACCACGCCACTACCACTATCAGATTAGAGCCATAAGGGAGACTAGACATCTACCACCCGACTACCACTACCAGATTAGAGCCATAAGGGAGACTAGACATCTACCACCCCACTACCACTATCAGATTAGAGCCATATGGGAGCCTATACATCTACCACCCCACTACCACTATGAGATTAGAGCCATAAGGGAGACTAGACATCTACCCCCACACTACCACTATCAGATTGGAGCCATAAGGGAGACTAGACATCTACCACCCCACTACCACTACCAGAGTAGAGCCATAAGGGAGACTAGACATCTACCACCCCACTACCACTATCAGATTAGAGCTATAAGGGAGACTAGACATCTACCACCCAACTATCAGATTGGAGCCATAAAGGAGACTAGACATCTACCACCCCACTACCACTATCAGATTAGAGCCATAAGGGAGACTAGACATCTACCACCCCACTACCACTACCAGATTAGAGCCATAAGGGAGACTAGACATCTACCACCCCACTACCACTATCAGATTAGAGCCATAAGGGAGTCTAGACATCTACCACCCCACTATCAGATTAGAGCCATAAAGGAGACTAGACATCTACCACCCCACTACCACTATCAAATTAGAGCTATAAGGGAGACTAGACATCTACCACCCCACTACCACTATCAGATTAGAGCCATAAGGGAGTCTAGACATCTACCACCCCACTATCAGATTAGAGCCATAAAGGAGACTAGACATCTACCACCCCACTACCACTACCAGATTAGAGCCATAAGGGAGACTAGACATCTACCAACCCACTACCACTATCAAATTAGAGCCATATGGGAGCCTAGACATCTACCACCCCACTACCACTATCAGATTAGAGCCATAAGGGAGACTAGACATCTACCACCCCACTACCACTATCAGATTAGAGCCATAAGGGAGACCTGACATCTACCACCCCACTACCACTATCAGATTAGAGCCATAAGGGAGTCTAGACATCTACCACCCCACTATCAGATTAGAGCCATAAAGGAGACTAGACATCTACCACCCCACTACCACTATCAAATTAGAGCTATAAGGGAGACTAGACATCTACCACCCCACTACCACTATCAGATTAGAGCCATAAGGGAGTCTAGACATCTACCACCCCACTATCAGATTAGAGCCATAAAGGAGACTAGACATCTACCACCCCACTACCACTACCAGATTAGAGCCATAAGGGAGACTAGACATCTACCACCCCACTACCACTATCAAATTAGAGCCATAAGGGAGCCTAGACATCTACCACCCCACTACCACTATCAGATTGGAGCCATAAGGGAGACTAGACATCTACCACCCCACTACCACTATCAGATTAGAGCCATATGGGAGCCTATACATCTACCACCCCACTACCACTATCAGATTAGAGCCATAAGGGAGTCTAGACATCTACCACCCCACTACCACTATCAGATTGGAGCCATAAGGGAGAATAGACATCTACCACCCCACTACCACTATCAAATTAGAGCCATAAGGGAGCCTAGACATCTACCACCCCACTACCACTATCAGATTAGAGCCATAAGGGAGACTAGACATCTACCACCCCACTACCACTATGAGATTAGAGCCATAAGGGAGACTAGATATCTACCACCCCACTACCACTATCAGATTAGAGCCATAAGGGAGACCTGACATCTACCACCCCACTACCACTATAAAATTAGAGCCATAAGGGAGCCTAGACATCTACCACCCCACTAACACTATAAAATTAGAGCCATAAGGGAGCCTAGACATCTACCACCCCACTACCACTATCAGATTAGAGCCATAAGGGAGACTAGACATCTACCACCACACTACCACTATCAGATTAAGGCCATAAGGGAGACTAGACATCTACCACCCCACTATCAGACTAGAGCCATAAGGGAGACTAGACATCTACCACCCCACTACCACTATCAGATTAGAGCCATAAGGGAGACTAAACATCTACAACCCCACCCCACCATCAGATTAGAGCCATAAAGGAGACTAGACATCTACCACCCCACTACCACTATCAGATTAGAGCCATAAGGGAGACTAGACATCTACCACACGACTACCACTACCAGATTAGAGCCATAAGGGAGGCTAGACATCTACCACCCCACTACCACTATCAGATTAGAGCCATAAGGGAGACTAGACATCTTGCCACCCCACTATCAGATTAGAGCCATAAGGGAGTCTAGACATCTACCACCCCACTACCACTATCAGATTAGAGCCATAAGTGAGACTAGACAACTACCACCCCACTACCACTACCAGATTAGAGCCATAAGGGAGACTAGACATCTACCACCCCACTACCACTATCAGATTGGAGCCATAAGGGAGACTAGACATCTACCACGCCACTACCACTATCAGATTAGAGCCATAAGGGAGACTAGACATCTACCACCCGACTACCACTACCAGATTAGAGCCATAAGGGAGACTAGACATCTACCACCCCACTACCACTATCAGATTAGAGCCATATGGGAGCCTATACATCTACCACCCCACTACCACTATGAGATTAGAGCCATAAGGGAGACTAGACATCTACCCCCACACTACCACTATCAGATTGGAGCCATAAGGGAGACTAGACATCTACCACCCCACTACCACTACCAGAGTAGAGCCATAAGGGAGACTAGACATCTACCACCCCACTACCACTATCAGATTAGAGCTATAAGGGAGACTAGACATCTACCACCCAACTATCAGATTGGAGCCATAAAGGAGACTAGACATCTACCACCCCACTACCACTATCAGATTAGAGCCATAAGGGAGACTAGACATCTACCACCCCACTACCACTACCAGATTAGAGCCATAAGGGAGACTAGACATCTACCACCCCACTACCACTATCAGATTAGAGCCATAAGGGAGTCTAGACATCTACCACCCCACTATCAGATTAGAGCCATAAAGGAGACTAGACATCTACCACCCCACTACCACTATCAAATTAGAGCTATAAGGGAGACTAGACATCTACCACCCCACTACCACTATCAGATTAGAGCCATAAGGGAGTCTAGACATCTACCACCCCACTATCAGATTAGAGCCATAAAGGAGACTAGACATCTACCACCCCACTACCACTACCAGATTAGAGCCATAAGGGAGACTAGACATCTACCAACCCACTACCACTATCAAATTAGAGCCATATGGGAGCCTAGACATCTACCACCCCACTACCACTATCAGATTAGAGCCATAAGGGAGACTAGACATCTACCACCCCACTACCACTATCAGATTAGAGCCATAAGGGAGACCTGACATCTACCACCCCACTACCACTATCAGATTAGAGCCATAAGGGAGTCTAGACATCTACCACCCCACTATCAGATTAGAGCCATAAAGGAGACTAGACATCTACCACCCCACTACCACTATCAAATTAGAGCTATAAGGGAGACTAGACATCTACCACCCCACTACCACTATCAGATTAGAGCCATAAGGGAGTCTAGACATCTACCACCCCACTATCAGATTAGAGCCATAAAGGAGACTAGACATCTACCACCCCACTACCACTACCAGATTAGAGCCATAAGGGAGACTAGACATCTACCACCCCACTACCACTATCAAATTAGAGCCATAAGGGAGCCTAGACATCTACCACCCCACTACCACTATCAGATTGGAGCCATAAGGGAGACTAGACATCTACCACCCCACTACCACTATCAGATTAGAGCCATATGGGAGCCTATACATCTACCACCCCACTACCACTATCAGATTAGAGCCATAAGGGAGTCTAGACATCTACCACCCCACTACCACTATCAGATTGGAGCCATAAGGGAGAATAGACATCTACCACCCCACTACCACTATCAAATTAGAGCCATAAGGGAGCCTAGACATCTACCACCCCACTACCACTATCAGATTAGAGCCATAAGGGAGACTAGACATCTACCACCCCACTACCACTATGAGATTAGAGCCATAAGGGAGACTAGATATCTACCACCCCACTACCACTATCAGATTAGAGCCATAAGGGAGACCTGACATCTACCACCCCACTACCACTATAAAATTAGAGCCATAAGGGAGCCTAGACATCTACCACCCCACTAACACTATAAAATTAGAGCCATAAGGGAGCCTAGACATCTACCACCCCACTACCACTATCAGATTAGAGCCATAAGGGAGACTAGACATCTACCACCACACTACCACTATCAGATTAAGGCCATAAGGGAGACTAGACATCTACCACCCCACTATCAGACTAGAGCCATAAGGGAGACTAGACATCTACCACCCCACTACCACTATCAGATTAGAGCCATAAGGGAGACTAAACATCTACAACCCCACCCCACCATCAGATTAGAGCCATAAAGGAGACTAGACATCTACCACCCCACTACCACTATCAGATTAGAGCCATAAGGGAGACTAGACATCTACCACACGACTACCACTACCAGATTAGAGCCATAAGGGAGGCTAGACATCTACCACCCCACTACCACTATCAGATTAGAGCCATAAGGGAGACTAGACATCTTGCCACCCCACTATCAGATTAGAGCCATAAGGGAGTCTAGACATCTACCACCCCACTACCACTATCAGATTAGAGCCATAAGTGAGACTAGACAACTACCACCCCACTACCACTACCAGATTAGAGCCATAAGGGAGACTAGACATCTACCGCCCCACTACCACTATCAGATTAGAGCCATAAGGGAGACTAGACATCTACCACCCCACTACCACTATCAGATTAGAGCCATAAGGGAGACTAGACATCTACCACCCCACTACCACTATGAGATTAGAGCCATAAGGGAGACTAGACATCTACCACCCCACTACGACTATCAGATTGGAGCCATAAGGGAGACTAGACATCTACCACGCCACTACCACTATCAGATTAGAGCCATAAGGGAGACTAGACATCTACCACCCGACTACCACTACCAGATTAGAGCCATGAGGGAGACTAGACATCTACCACCCCACTACCACTATCAGATTAGAGCCATATGGGAGCCTATACATCTACCACCCCACTACCACTATGAGATTAGAGCCATAAGGGAGACTAGACATCTACCCCCACACTACCACTATCAGATTGGAGCCATAAGGGAGACTAGACATCTACCACCCCATTACCACTACCAGAGTAGAGCCATAAGGGAGACTAGACATCTACCACCCCACTACCACTATCAGATTAGAGCTATAAGGGAGACTAGACATCTACCACCCAACTATCAGATTGGAGCCATAAAGGAGACTAGACATCTACCACCCCACTACCACTATCAGATTAGAGCCATAAGGGAGACTAGACATCTACCACCCCACTACCACTACCAGATTAGAGCCATAAGGGAGACTAGACATCTACCACCCCACTACCACTATCAGATTAGAGCCATAAGGGAGTCTAGACATCTACCACCCCACTATCAGATTAGAGCCATAAAGGAGACTAGACATCTACCACCCCACTACCACTATCAAATTAGAGCTATAAGGGAGACTAGACATCTACCACCCCACTACCACTATCAGATTAGAGCCATAAGGGAGTCTAGACATCTACCACCCCACTATCAGATTAGAGCCATAAAGGAGACTAGACATCTACCACCCCACTACCACTATCAAATTAGAGCTATAAGGGAGACTAGACATCTACCACCCCACTACCACTATCAGATTAGAGCCATAAGGGAGTCTAGACATCTACCACCCCACTATCAGATTAGAGCCATAAAGGAGACTAGACATCTACCACCCCACTACCACTACCAGATTAGAGCCATAAGGGAGACTAGACATCTACCAACCCACTACCACTATCAAATTAGAGCCATATGGGAGCCTAGACATCTACCACCCCACTACCACTATCAGATTAGAGCCATAAGGGAGACTAGACATCTACCACCCCACTACCACTATCAGATTAGAGCCATAAGGGAGACCTGACATCTACCACCCCACTACCACTATAAAATTAGAGCCATAAGGGAGCCTAGACATATACCACCCGACTACCACTATCAGATTAAGGCCATAAGGGAGACTAGACATCTACCACCCAACTATCAGATTAGAGCCATAAGGGAGACTAGACATCTACCACCCCACTATCAGATTAGAGCCATAATGGAGACTAGACATCTACCACCCCACTACCACTATGAGATTAGAGCCATAAGGGAGACTAGACATCTACCACCCCACTACCACTATCAGATTGTAGCCATAAGGGAGACTAGACATCTACCAACCCACTACCACTATCAAATTAGAGCCATATGGGAGCCTAGACATCTACCACCCCACTACCACTATCAGATTAGAGCCATAAGGGAGACTAGACATCTACCACCCCACTACCACTATCAGATTAGAGCCATAAGGGAGACCTGACATCTACCACCCCACTACCACTATCAGATTAGAGCCATAAGGGAGTCTAGACATCTACCACCCCACTATCAGATTAGAGCCATAAAGGAGACTAGACATCTACCACCCCACTACCACTATCAAATTAGAGCTATAAGGGAGACTAGACATCTACCACCCCACTACCACTATCAGATTAGAGCCATAAGGGAGTCTAGACATCTACCACCCCACTATCAGATTAGAGCCATAAAGGAGACTAGACATCTACCACCCCACTACCACTACCAGATTAGAGCCATAAGGGAGACTAGACATCTACCACCCCACTACCACTATCAAATTAGAGCCATAAGGGAGCCTAGACATCTACCACCCCACTACCACTATCAGATTAGAGCCATAAGGGAGACTAGACATCTACCACCCCACTACCACTATCAGATTAGAGCCATAAGGGAGACCTGACATCTACCACCCCACTACCACTATAAAATTAGAGCCATAAGGGAGCCTAGACATCTACCACCCGACTACCACTATCAGATTAAGGCCATAAGGGAGACTAGACATCTACCACCCAACTATCAGATTAGAGCCATAAGGGAGACTAGACATCTACCACCCCACTATCAGATTAGAGCCATAATGGAGACTAGACATCTACCACCCCACTACCACTATGAGATTAGAGCCATAAGGGAGACTAGACATCTACCACCCCACTACCACTATCAGATTGGAGCCATAAGGGAGACTAGACATCTACCACCCCACTACCACTATCAGATTAGAGCCATATGGGAGCCTATACATCTACCACCCCACTACCACTATCAGATTAGAGCCATAAGGGAGTCTAGACATCTACCACCCCACTACCACTATCAGATTGGAGCCATAAGGGAGAATAGACATCTACCACCCCACTACCACTATCAAATTAGAGCCATAAGGGAGCCTAGACATCTACCACCCCACTACCACTATCAGATTAGAGCCATAAGGGAGACTAGACATCTACCACCCCACTACCACTATGAGATTAGAGCCATAAGGGAGACTAGATATCTACCACCCCACTACCACTATCAGATTAGAGCCATAAGGGAGTCTAGACATCTACCACCCCACTATCAGATTAGAGCCATAAAGGAGACTAGACATCTACCACCCCACTACCACTATCAAATTAGAGCTATAAGGGAGACTAGACATCTACCACCCCACTACCACTATCAGATTAGAGCCATAAGGGAGTCTAGACATCTACCACCCCACTATCAGATTAGAGCCATAAAGGAGACTAGACATCTACCACCCCACTACCACTACCAGATTAGAGCCATAAGGGAGACTAGACATCTACCAACCCACTACCACTATCAAATTAGAGCCATATGGGAGCCTAGACATCTACCACCCCACTACCACTATCAGATTAGAGCCATAAGGGAGACTAGACATCTACCACCCCACTACCACTATCAGATTAGAGCCATAAGGGAGACCTGACATCTACCACCCCACTACCACTATAAAATTAGAGCCATAAGGGAGCCTAGACATATACCACCCGACTACCATTATCAGATTAAGGCCATAAGGGAGACTAGACATCTACCACCCAACTATCAGATTAGAGCCATAAGGGAGACTAGACATCTACCACCCCACTATCAGATTAGAGCCATAATGGAGACTAGACATCTACCACCCCACTACCACTATGAGATTAGAGCCATAAGGGAGACTAGACATCTACCACCCCACTACCACTATCAGATTGTAGCCATAAGGGAGACTAGACATCTACCAACCCACTACCACTATCAAATTAGAGCCATATGGGAGCCTAGACATCTACCACCCCACTACCACTATCAGATTAGAGCCATAAGGGAGACTAGACATCTACCACCCCACTACCACTATCAGATTAGAGCCATAAGGGAGACCTGACATCTACCACCCCACTACCACTATCAGATTAGAGCCATAAGGGAGTCTAGACATCTACCACCCCACTATCAGATTAGAGCCATAAAGGAGACTAGACATCTACCACCCCACTACCACTATCAAATTAGAGCTATAAGGGAGACTAGACATCTACCACCCCACTACCACTATCAGATTAGAGCCATAAGGGAGTCTAGACATCTACCACCCCACTATCAGATTAGAGCCATAAAGGAGACTAGACATCTACCACCCCACTACCACTACCAGATTAGAGCCATAAGGGAGACTAGACATCTACCACCCCACTACCACTATCAAATTAGAGCCATAAGGGAGCCTAGACATCTACCACCCCACTACCACTATCAGATTAGAGCCATAAGGGAGACTAGACATCTACCACCCCACTACCACTATCAGATTAGAGCCATAAGGGAGACCTGACATCTACCACCCCACTACCACTATAAAATTAGAGCCATAAGGGAGCCTAGACATCTACCACCCGACTACCACTATCAGATTAAGGCCATAAGGGAGACTAGACATCTACCACCCAACTATCAGATTAGAGCCATAAGGGAGACTAGACATCTACCACCCCACTATCAGATTAGAGCCATAATGGAGACTAGACATCTACCACCCCACTACCACTATGAGATTAGAGCCATAAGGGAGACTAGACATCTACCACCCCACTACCACTATCAGATTGGAGCCATAAGGGAGACTAGACATCTACCACCCCACTACCACTATCAGATTAGAGCCATATGGGAGCCTATACATCTACCACCCCACTACCACTATCAGATTAGAGCCATAAGGGAGTCTAGACATCTACCACCCCACTACCACTATCAGATTGGAGCCATAAGGGAGAATAGACATCTACCACCCCACTACCACTATCAAATTAGAGCCATAAGGGAGCCTAGACATCTACCACCCCACTACCACTATCAGATTAGAGCCATAAGGGAGACTAGACATCTACCACCCCACTACCACTATGAGATTAGAGCCATAAGGGAGACTAGATATCTACCACCCCACTACCACTATCAGATTAGAGCCATAAGGGAGACCTGACATCTACCACCCCACTACCACTATAAAATTAGAGCCATAAGGGAGCCTAGACATCTACCACCCCACTAACACTATAAAATTAGAGCCATAAGGGAGCCTAGACATCTACCACCCCACTACCACTATCAGATTAGAGCCATAAGGGAGACTAGACATCTACCACCACACTACCACTATCAGATTAAGGCCATAAGGGAGACTAGACATCTACCACCCCACTATCAGACTAGAGCCATAAGGGAGACTAGACATCTACCACCCCACTACCACTATCAGATTAGAGCCATAAGGGAGACTAAACATCTACAACCCCACCCCACCATCAGATTAGAGCCATAAAGGAGACTAGACATCTACCATCCCCACTACCACTATCAGATTAGAGCAATAAGTGAGACTAGACATCTACCACACGACTACCACTACCAGATTAGAGCCATAAGGGAGGCTAGACATCTACCACCCCACTACCACTATCAGATTAGAGCCATAAGGGAGACTAGACATCTTGCCACCCCACTATCAGATTAGAGCCATAAGGGAGTCTAGACATCTACCACCCCACTACCACTATCAGATTAGAGCCATAAGTGAGACTAGACAACTACCACCCCACTACCACTACCAGATTAGAGCCATAAGGGAGACTAGACATCTACCGCCCCACTACCACTATCAGATTAGAGCCATAAGGGAGACTAGACATCTACCACCCCACTACCACTATCAGATTAGAGCCATAAGGGAGACTAGACATCTACCACCCCACTACCACTATGAGATTAGAGCCATAAGGGAGACTAGACATCTACCACCCCACTACCACTATCAGATTAGAGCCATAAGGGAGACTAGACATCTACCACCCCACTACCACTATGAGATTAGAGCCATAAGGGAGACTAGATATCTACCACCCCACTACCACTATCAGATTAGAGCCATAAGGGAGACCTGACATCTACCACCCCACTACCACTATAAAATTAGAGCCATAAGGGAGCCTAGACATCTACCACCCCACTAACACTATAAAATTAGAGCCATAAGGGAGCCTAGACATCTACCACCCCACTACCACTATCAGATTAGAGCCATAAGGGAGACTAGACATCTACCACCACACTACCACTATCAGATTAAGGCCATAAGGGAGACTAGACATCTACCACCCCACTATCAGACTAGAGCCATAAGGGAGACTAGACATCTACCACCCCACTACCACTATCAGATTAGAGCCATAAGGGAGACTAAACATCTACAACCCCACCCCACCATCAGATTAGAGCCATAAAGGAGACTAGACATCTACCACCCCACTACCACTATCAGATTAGAGCCATAAGGGAGACTAGACATCTACCACACGACTACCACTACCAGATTAGAGCCATAAGGGAGGCTAGACATCTACCACCCCACTACCACTATCAGATTAGAGCCATAAGGGAGACTAGACATCTTGCCACCCCACTATCAGATTAGAGCCATAAGGGAGTCTAGACATCTACCACCCCACTACCACTATCAGATTAGAGCCATAAGTGAGACTAGACAACTACCACCCCACTACCACTACCAGATTAGAGCCATAAGGGAGACTAGACATCTACCGCCCCACTACCACTATCAGATTAGAGCCATAAGGGAGACTAGACATCTACCACCCCACTACCACTATCAGATTAGAGCCATAAGGGAGACTAGACATCTACCACCCCACTACCACTATGAGATTAGAGCCATAAGGGAGACTAGACATCTACCACCCCACTACGACTATCAGATTGGAGCCATAAGGGAGACTAGACATCTACCACGCCACTACCACTATCAGATTAGAGCCATAAGGGAGACTAGACATCTACCACCCGACTACCACTACCAGATTAGAGCCATGAGGGAGACTAGACATCTACCACCCCACTACCACTATCAGATTAGAGCCATATGGGAGCCTATACATCTACCACCCCACTACCACTATGAGATTAGAGCCATAAGGGAGACTAGACATCTACCCCCACACTACCACTATCAGATTGGAGCCATAAGGGAGACTAGACATCTACCACCCCATTACCACTACCAGAGTAGAGCCATAAGGGAGACTAGACATCTACCACCCCACTACCACTATCAGATTAGAGCTATAAGGGAGACTAGACATCTACCACCCAACTATCAGATTGGAGCCATAAAGGAGACTAGACATCTACCACCCCACTACCACTATCAGATTAGAGCCATAAGGGAGACTAGACATCTACCACCCCACTACCACTACCAGATTAGAGCCATAAGGGAGACTAGACATCTACCACCCCACTACCACTATCAGATTAGAGCCATAAGGGAGTCTAGACATCTACCACCCCACTATCAGATTAGAGCCATAAAGGAGACTAGACATCTACCACCCCACTACCACTATCAAATTAGAGCTATAAGGGAGACTAGACATCTACCACCCCACTACCACTATCAGATTAGAGCCATAAGGGAGTCTAGACATCTACCACCCCACTATCAGATTAGAGCCATAAAGGAGACTAGACATCTACCACCCCACTACCACTATCAAATTAGAGCTATAAGGGAGACTAGACATCTACCACCCCACTACCACTATCAGATTAGAGCCATAAGGGAGTCTAGACATCTACCACCCCACTATCAGATTAGAGCCATAAAGGAGACTAGACATCTACCACCCCACTACCACTACCAGATTAGAGCCATAAGGGAGACTAGACATCTACCAACCCACTACCACTATCAAATTAGAGCCATATGGGAGCCTAGACATCTACCACCCCACTACCACTATCAGATTAGAGCCATAAGGGAGACTAGACATCTACCACCCCACTACCACTATCAGATTAGAGCCATAAGGGAGACCTGACATCTACCACCCCACTACCACTATAAAATTAGAGCCATAAGGGAGCCTAGACATATACCACCCGACTACCACTATCAGATTAAGGCCATAAGGGAGACTAGACATCTACCACCCAACTATCAGATTAGAGCCATAAGGGAGACTAGACATCTACCACCCCACTATCAGATTAGAGCCATAATGGAGACTAGACATCTACCACCCCACTACCACTATGAGATTAGAGCCATAAGGGAGACTAGACATCTACCACCCCACTACCACTATCAGATTGTAGCCATAAGGGAGACTAGACATCTACCAACCCACTACCACTATCAAATTAGAGCCATATGGGAGCCTAGACATCTACCACCCCACTACCACTATCAGATTAGAGCCATAAGGGAGACTAGACATCTACCACCCCACTACCACTATCAGATTAGAGCCATAAGGGAGACCTGACATCTACCACCCCACTACCACTATCAGATTAGAGCCATAAGGGAGTCTAGACATCTACCACCCCACTATCAGATTAGAGCCATAAAGGAGACTAGACATCTACCACCCCACTACCACTATCAAATTAGAGCTATAAGGGAGACTAGACATCTACCACCCCACTACCACTATCAGATTAGAGCCATAAGGGAGTCTAGACATCTACCACCCCACTATCAGATTAGAGCCATAAAGGAGACTAGACATCTACCACCCCACTACCACTACCAGATTAGAGCCATAAGGGAGACTAGACATCTACCACCCCACTACCACTATCAAATTACAGCCATAAGGGAGCCTAGACATCTACCACCCCACTACCACTATCAGATTAGAGCCATAAGGGAGACTAGACATCTACCACCCCACTACCACTATCAGATTAGAGCCATAAGGGAGACCTGACATCTACCACCCCACTACCACTATAAAATTAGAGCCATAAGGGAGCCTAGACATCTACCACCCGACTACCACTATCAGATTAAGGCCATAAGGGAGACTAGACATCTACCACCCAACTATCAGATTAGAGCCATAAGGGAGACTAGACATCTACCACCCCACTATCAGATTAGAGCCATAATGGAGACTAGACATCTACCACCCCACTACCACTATGAGATTAGAGCCATAAGGGAGACTAGACATCTACCACCCCACTACCACTATCAGATTGGAGCCATAAGGGAGACTAGACATCTACCACCCCACTACCACTATCAGATTAGAGCCATATGGGAGCCTATACATCTACCACCCCACTACCACTACCAGAGTAGAGCCATAAGGGAGACTAGACATCTACCACCCCACTACCACTATCAGATTAGAGCTATAAGGGAGACTAGACATCTACCACCCAACTATCAGATTGGAGCCATAAAGGAGACTAGACATCTACCACCCCACTACCACTATCAGATTAGAGCCATAAGGGAGACTAGACATCTACCACCCCACTACCACTACCAGATTAGAGCCATAAGGGAGACTAGACATCTACCACCCCACTACCACTATCAGATTAGAGCCATAAGGGAGTCTAGACATCTACCACCCCACTATCAGATTAGAGCCATAAAGGAGACTAGACATCTACCACCCCACTACCACTATCAAATTAGAGCTATAAGGGAGACTAGACATCTACCACCCCACTACCACTATCAGATTAGAGCCATAAGGGAGTCTAGACATCTACCACCCCACTATCAGATTAGAGCCATAAAGGAGACTAGACATCTACCACCCCACTACCACTATCAAATTAGAGCTATAAGGGAGACTAGACATCTACCACCCCACTACCACTATCAGATTAGAGCCATAAGGGAGTCTAGACATCTACCACCCCACTATCAGATTAGAGCCATAAAGGAGACTAGACATCTACCACCCCACTACCACTACCAGATTAGAGCCATAAGGGAGACTAGACATCTACCAACCCACTACCACTATCAAATTAGAGCCATATGGGAGCCTAGACATCTACCACCCCACTACCACTATCAGATTAGAGCCATAAGGGAGACTAGACATCTACCACCCCACTACCACTATCAGATTAGAGCCATAAGGGAGACCTGACATCTACCACCCCACTACCACTATAAAATTAGAGCCATAAGGGAGCCTAGACATATACCACCCGACTACCACTATCAGATTAAGGCCATAAGGGAGACTAGACATCTACCACCCAACTATCAGATTAGAGCCATAAGGGAGACTAGACATCTACCACCCCACTATCAGATTAGAGCCATAATGGAGACTAGACATCTACCACCCCACTACCACTATGAGATTAGAGCCATAAGGGAGACTAGACATCTACCACCCCACTACCACTATCAGATTGTAGCCATAAGGGAGACTAGACATCTACCAACCCACTACCACTATCAAATTAGAGCCATATGGGAGCCTAGACATCTACCACCCCACTACCACTATCAGATTAGAGCCATAAGGGAGACTAGACATCTACCACCCCACTACCACTATCAGATTAGAGCCATAAGGGAGACCTGACATCTACCACCCCACTACCACTATCAGATTAGAGCCATAAGGGAGTCTAGACATCTACCACCCCACTATCAAATTAGAGCCATAAAGGAGACTAGACATCTACCACCCCACTACCACTATCAAATTAGAGCTATAAGGGAGACTAGACATCTACCACCCCACTACCACTATCAGATTAGAGCCATAAGGGAGTCTAGACATCTACCACCCCACTATCAGATTAGAGCCATAAAGGAGACTAGACATCTACCACCCCACTACCACTACCAGATTAGAGCCATAAGGGAGACTAGACATCTACCACCCCACTACCACTATCAAATTACAGCCATAAGGGAGCCTAGACATCTACCACCCCACTACCACTATCAGATTAGAGCCATAAGGGAGACTAGACATCTACCACCCCACTACCACTATCAGATTAGAGCCATAAGGGAGACCTGACATCTACCACCCCACTACCACTATAAAATTAGAGCCATAAGGGAGCCTAGACATCTACCACCCGACTACCACTATCAGATTAAGGCCATAAGGGAGACTAGACATCTACCACCCAACTATCAGATTAGAGCCATAAGGGAGACTAGACATCTACCACCCCACTATCAGATTAGAGCCATAATGGAGACTAGACATCTACCACCCCACTACCACTATGAGATTAGAGCCATAAGGGAGACTAGACATCTACCACCCCACTACCACTATCAGATTGGAGCCATAAGGGAGACTAGACATCTACCACCCCACTACCACTATCAGATTAGAGCCATATGGGAGCCTATACATCTACCACCCCACTACCACTATCAGATTAGAGCCATAAGGGAGTCTAGACATCTACCACCCCACTACCACTATCAGATTGGAGCCATAAGGGAGAATAGACATCTACCACCCCACTACCACTATCAAATTAGAGCCATAAGGGAGCCTAGACATCTACCACCCCACTACCACTATCAGATTAGAGCCATAAGGGAGACTAGACATCTACCACCCCACTACCACTATGAGATTAGAGCCATAAGGGAGACTAGATATCTACCACCCCACTACCACTATCAGATTAGAGCCATAAGGGAGTCTAGACATCTACCACCCCACTATCAGATTAGAGCCATAAAGGAGACTAGACATCTACCACCCCACTACCACTATCAAATTAGAGCTATAAGGGAGACTAGACATCTACCACCCCACTACCACTATCAGATTAGAGCCATAAGGGAGTCTAGACATCTACCACCCCACTATCAGATTAGAGCCATAAAGGAGACTAGACATCTACCACCCCACTACCACTACCAGATTAGAGCCATAAGGGAGACTAGACATCTACCAACCCACTACCACTATCAAATTAGAGCCATATGGGAGCCTAGACATCTACCACCCCACTACCACTATCAGATTAGAGCCATAAGGGAGACTAGACATCTACCACCCCACTACCACTATCAGATTAGAGCCATAAGGGAGACCTGACATCTACCACCCCACTACCACTATAAAATTAGAGCCATAAGGGAGCCTAGACATATACCACCCGACTACCATTATCAGATTAAGGCCATAAGGGAGACTAGACATCTACCACCCAACTATCAGATTAGAGCCATAAGGGAGACTAGACATCTACCACCCCACTATCAGATTAGAGCCATAATGGAGACTAGACATCTACCACCCCACTACCACTATGAGATTAGAGCCATAAGGGAGACTAGACATCTACCACCCCACTACCACTATCAGATTGTAGCCATAAGGGAGACTAGACATCTACCAACCCACTACCACTATCAAATTAGAGCCATATGGGAGCCTAGACATCTACCACCCCACTACCACTATCAGATTAGAGCCATAAGGGAGACTAGACATCTACCACCCCACTACCACTATCAGATTAGAGCCATAAGGGAGACCTGACATCTACCACCCCACTACCACTATCAGATTAGAGCCATAAGGGAGTCTAGACATCTACCACCCCACTATCAGATTAGAGCCATAAAGGAGACTAGACATCTACCACCCCACTACCACTATCAAATTAGAGCTATAAGGGAGACTAGACATCTACCACCCCACTACCACTATCAGATTAGAGCCATAAGGGAGTCTAGACATCTACCACCCCACTATCAGATTAGAGCCATAAAGGAGACTAGACATCTACCACCCCACTACCACTACCAGATTAGAGCCATAAGGGAGACTAGACATCTACCACCCCACTACCACTATCAAATTAGAGCCATAAGGGAGCCTAGACATCTACCACCCCACTACCACTATCAGATTAGAGCCATAAGGGAGACTAGACATCTACCACCCCACTACCACTATCAGATTAGAGCCATAAGGGAGACCTGACATCTACCACCCCACTACCACTATAAAATTAGAGCCATAAGGGAGCCTAGACATCTACCACCCGACTACCACTATCAGATTAAGGCCATAAGGGAGACTAGACATCTACCACCCAACTATCAGATTAGAGCCATAAGGGAGACTAGACATCTACCACCCCACTATCAGATTAGAGCCATAATGGAGACTAGACATCTACCACCCCACTACCACTATGAGATTAGAGCCATAAGGGAGACTAGACATCTACCACCCCACTACCACTATCAGATTGGAGCCATAAGGGAGACTAGACATCTACCACCCCACTACCACTATCAGATTAGAGCCATATGGGAGCCTATACATCTACCACCCCACTACCACTATCAGATTAGAGCCATAAGGGAGTCTAGACATCTACCACCCCACTACCACTATCAGATTGGAGCCATAAGGGAGAATAGACATCTACCACCCCACTACCACTATCAAATTAGAGCCATAAGGGAGCCTAGACATCTACCACCCCACTACCACTATCAGATTAGAGCCATAAGGGAGACTAGACATCTACCACCCCACTACCACTATGAGATTAGAGCCATAAGGGAGACTAGATATCTACCACCCCACTACCACTATCAGATTAGAGCCATAAGGGAGACCTGACATCTACCACCCCACTACCACTATAAAATTAGAGCCATAAGGGAGCCTAGACATCTACCACCCCACTAACACTATAAAATTAGAGCCATAAGGGAGCCTAGACATCTACCACCCCACTACCACTATCAGATTAGAGCCATAAGGGAGACTAGACATCTACCACCACACTACCACTATCAGATTAAGGCCATAAGGGAGACTAGACATCTACCACCCCACTATCAGACTAGAGCCATAAGGGAGACTAGACATCTACCACCCCACTACCACTATCAGATTAGAGCCATAAGGGAGACTAAACATCTACAACCCCACCCCACCATCAGATTAGAGCCATAAAGGAGACTAGACATCTACCATCCCCACTACCACTATCAGATTAGAGCAATAAGTGAGACTAGACATCTACCACACGACTACCACTACCAGATTAGAGCCGTAAGGGAGGCTAGACATCTACCACCCCACTACCACTATCAGATTAGAGCCATAAGGGAGACTAGACATCTTGCCACCCCACTATCAGATTAGAGCCATAAGGGAGTCTAGACATCTACCACCCCACTACCACTATCAGATTAGAGCCATAAGTGAGACTAGACAACTACCACCCCACTACCACTACCAGATTAGAGCCATAAGGGAGACTAGACATCTACCGCCCCACTACCACTATCAGATTAGAGCCATAAGGGAGACTAGACATCTACCACCCCACTACCACTATCAGATTAGAGCCATAAGGGAGACTAGACATCTACCACCCCACTACCACTATCAGATTGGAGCCATAAGGGAGACTAGACATCTACCACGCCACTACCACTATCAGATTAGAGCCATAAGGGAGACTAGACATCTACCACCCGACTACCACTACCAGATTAGAGCCATAAGGGAGACTAGACATCTACCACCCCACTACCACTATCAGATTAGAGCCATATGGGAGCCTATACATCTACCACCCCACTACCACTATGAGATTAGAGCCATAAGGGAGACTAGACATCTACCCCCACACTACCACTATAAGATTGGAGCCATAAGGGAGACTAGACATCTACCACCCCACTACCACTACCAGAGTAGAGCCATAAGGGAGACTAGACATCTACCACCCCACTACCACTATCAGATTAGAGCTATAAGGGAGACTAGACATCTACCACCCAACTATCAGATTGGAGCCATAAAGGAGACTAGACATCTACCACCCCACTACCACTATCAGATTAGAGCCATAAGGGAGCCTAGACATCTACCACCCCACTACCACTATCAGATTAGAGCCATAAGGGAGACTAGACATCTACCACCGCACTACCACTATGAGATTAGAACCAATAGCGGGGGACTAGATATCTACCACCCCACTACCACTATCAGATTAGAGCCATAAGGGAGACCTGACATCTACCACCCCACTACCACTATAAAATTAGAGCCATAAGGGAGCCTAGACATCTACCACCCCACTAACACTATAAAATTAGAGCCATAAGGGAGCCTAGACATCTACCACCCCACTACCACTATCAGATTAGAGCCATAAGGGAGACTAGACATCTACCACCACACTACCACTATCAGATTAAGGCCATAAGGGAGACTAGACATCTACCACCCCACTATAAGACTAGAGCCATAAGGGAGACTAGACATCTACCACCCCACTACCACTATCAGATTAGAGCCATAAGGGAGACTAAACATCTACAACCCCACCCCACCATCAGATTAGAGCCATAAAGGAGACTAGACATCTACCACCCCACTACCACTATCAGATTAGAGCCATAAGGGAGACTAGACATCTACCACACGACTACCACTACCAGATTAGAGCCATAAGGGAGGCTAGACATCTACCACCCCACTACCACTATCAGATTAGAGCCATAAGGGAGACTAGACATCTTGCCACCCCACTATCAGATTAGAGCCATAAGGGAGTCTAGACATCTACCACCCCACTACCACTATCAGATTAGAGCCATAAGTGAGACTAGACAACTACCACCCCACTACCACTACCAGATTAGAGCCATAAGGGAGACTAGACATCTACCGCCCCACTACCACTATCAGATTAGAGCCATAAGGGAGACTAGACATCTACCACCCCACTACCACTATCAGATTAGAGCCATAAGGGAGACTAGACATCTACCACCCCACTACCACTATCAGATTGGAGCCATAAGGGAGACTAGACATCTACCACGCCACTACCACTATCAGATTAGAGCCATAAGGGAGACTAGACATCTACCACCCGACTACCACTACCAGATTAGAGCCATAAGGGAGACTAGACATCTACCACCCCACTACCACTATCAGATTAGAGCCATATGGGAGCCTATACATCTACCACCCCACTACCACTATGAGATTAGAGCCATAAGGGAGACTAGACATCTACCCCCACACTACCACTATCAGATTGGAGCCATAAGGGAGACTAGACATCTACCACCCCACTACCACTACCAGAGTAGAGCCATAAGGGAGACTAGACATCTACCACCCCACTACCACTATCAGATTAGAGCTATAAGGGAGACTAGACATCTACCACCCAACTATCAGATTGGAGCCATAAAGGAGACTAGACATCTACCACCCCACTACCACTATCAGATTAGAGCCATAAGGGAGCCTAGACATCTACCACCCCACTACCACTATCAGATTAGAGCCATAAGGGAGACTAGACATCTACCACCGCACTACCACTATGAGATTAGAACCAATAGCGGGGGACTAGATATCTACCACCCCACTACCACTATCAGATTAGAGCCATAAGGGAGACCTGACATCTACCACCCCACTACCACTATAAAATTAGAGCCATAAGGGAGCCTAGACATCTACCACCCCACTAACACTATAAAATTAGAGCCATAAGGGAGCCTAGACATCTACCACCCCACTACCACTATCAGATTAGAGCCATAAGGGAGACTAGACATCTACCACCACACTACCACTATCAGATTAAGGCCATAAGGGAGACTAGACATCTACCACCCCACTATAAGACTAGAGCCATAAGGGAGACTAGACATCTACCACCCCACTACCACTATCAGATTAGAGCCATAAGGGAGACTAAACATCTACAACCCCACCCCACCATCAGATTAGAGCCATAAAGGAGACTAGACATCTACCACCCCACTACCACTATCAGATTAGAGCCATAAGGGAGACTAGACATCTACCACACGACTACCACTACCAGATTAGAGCCATAAGGGAGGCTAGACATCTACCACCCCACTACCACTATCAGATTAGAGCCATAAGGGAGACTAGACATCTTGCCACCCCACTATCAGATTAGAGCCATAAGGGAGTCTAGACATCTACCACCCCACTACCACTATCAGATTAGAGCCATAAGTGAGACTAGACAACTACCACCCCACTACCACTACCAGATTAGAGCCATAAGGGAGACTAGACATCTACCGCCCCACTACCACTATCAGATTAGAGCCATAAGGGAGACTAGACATCTACCACCCCACTACCACTATCAGATTAGAGCCATAAGGGAGACTAGACATCTACCACCCCACTACCACTATGAGATTAGAGCCATAAGGGAGACTAGACATCTACCACCCCACTACCACTATCAGATTGGAGCCATAAGGGAGACTAGACATCTACCACGCCACTACCACTATCAGATTAGAGCCATAAGGGAGACTAGACATCTACCACCCGACTACCACTACCAGATTAGAGCCATAAGGGAGACTAGACATCTACCACCCCACTACCACTATCAGATTAGAGCCATATGGGAGCCTATACATCTACCACCCCACTACCACTATGAGATTAGAGCCATAAGGGAGACTAGACATCTACCCCCACACTACTACTATCAGATTGGAGCCATAAGGGAGACTAGACATCTACCACCCGACTACCACTACCAGAGTAGAGCCATAAGGGAGACTAGACATCTACCACCCCACTACCACTATCAGATTAGAGCTATAAGGGAGACTAGACATCTACCACCCAACTATCAGATTGGAGCCATAAAGGAGACTAGACATCTACCACCCCACTACCACTATCAGATTAGAGCCATAAGGGAGACTAGACATCTACCACCCCACTACCACTACCAGATTAGAGCCATAAGGGAGACTAGACATCTACCACCCCACTACCACTATCAGATTAGAGCCATAAGGGAGTCTAGACATCTACCACCCCACTATCAGATTAGAGCCATAAAGGAGACTAGACATCTACCACCCCACTACCACTATCAAATTAGAGCTATAAGGGAGACTAGACATCTACCACCCCACTACCACTATCAGATTAGAGCCATAAGGGAGTCTAGACATCTACCACCCCACTATCAGATTAGAGCCATAAAGGAGACTAGACATCTACCACCCCACTACCACTATCAAATTAGAGCTATAAGGGAGACTAGACATCTACCACCCCACTACCACTATCAGATTAGAGCCATAAGGGAGTCTAGACATCTACCACCCCACTATCAGATTAGAGCCATAAAGGAGACTAGACATCTACCACCCCACTACCACTACCAGATTAGAGCCATAAGGGAGACTAGACATCTACCAACCCACTACCACTATCAAATTAGAGCCATATGGGAGCCTAGACATCTACCACCCCACTACCACTATCAGATTAGAGCCATAAGGGAGACTAGACATCTACCACCCCACTACCACTATCAGATTAGAGCCATAAGGGAGACTAGACATCTACCACCCCACTACCACTATAAAATTAGAGCCATAAGGGAGCCTAGACATATACCACCCGACTACCACTATCAGATTAAGGCCATAAGGGAGACTAGACATCTACCACCCAACTATCAGATTAGAGCCATAACGGAGACTAGACATCTACCACCCCACTATCAGATTAGAGCCATAATGGAGACTAGACATCTACCACCCCACTACCACTATGAGATTAGAGCCATAAGGGAGACTAGACATCTACCACCCCACTACCACTATCAGATTGGAGCCATAAGGGAGACTTGACATCTACCACCCCACTACCACTATCAGATTAGAGCCATATGGGAGCCTATACATCTACCACCCCACTACCACTATCAGATTAGAGCCATAAGGGAGTCTAGACATCTACCACCCCACTACCACTATCAGATTGGAGCCATAAGGGAGAATAGACATCTACCACCCCACTACCACTATCAAATTAGAGCCATAAGGGAGCCTAGACATCTACCACCCCACTACCACTATCAGATTAGAGCCATAAGGGAGACTAGACATCTACCACCCCACTACCACTATGAGATTAGAGCCATAAGGGAGACTAGATATCTACCACCCCACTACCACTATCAGATTAGAGCCATAAGGGAGACCTGACATCTACCACCCCACTACCACTATCAAATTAGAGCCATAAGGGAGCCTAGACATCTACCACCACACTACCACTATCAGATTAAGGCCATAAGGGAGACTAGACATCTACCACCCCACTATCAGACTAGAGCCAAAAGGGAGACTAGACATCTACCACCCCACTACCACTATCAGATTAGAGCCATAAGGGAGACTAAACATCTACAACCCCACCCCACCATCAGATTAGAGCCATAAAGGAGACTAGACATCTACCACCCCACTACCACTATCAGATTAGAGCCATAAGGGACCCTAGACATCTACCACACGACTACCACTACCAGATTAGAGCCATAAGGGAGACTAGACATCTACCACCCCACTACCACTATCAGATTAGAGCCATAAGGGAGACTAGACATCTTGCCACCCCACTATCAGATTAGAGCCATAAGGGAGTCTAGACATCTACCACCCCACTACCACTATCAGATTAGAGCCATAAGTGCGACTAGACAACTACCACCCCACTACCACTACCAGATTAGAGCCATAAGGGAGACTAGACATCTACCGCCCCACTACCACTATCAGATTAGAGTCATAAGGGAGACTAGACATCTACCACCCCACTACCACTATCAAATTAGAGCTATAAGGGAGACTAGACATCTACCACCCCACTACCACTATCAGATTAGAGCCATAAGGGAGTCTAGACATCTACCACCCCACTATCAGATTAGAGCCATAAAGGAGACTAGACATCTACCACCCCACTACCACTACCAGATTAGAGCCATAAGGGAGACTAGACATCTACCACCCCACAACCACTATCAAATTAGAGCCATAAGGGAGCCTAGACATCTACCACCCCACTACCACTATCAGATTAGAGCCATAAGGGAGACTAGACATCTACCACCCCACTACCACTATCAGATTAGAGCCATAAGGGAGACCTGACATCTACCACCCCACTACCACTATAAAATTAGAGCCATAAGGGAGCCTAGACATCTACCACCCGACTACCACTATCAGATTAAGGCCATAAGGGAGACTAGACATCTACCACCCAACTATCAGATTAGAGCCATAAGGGAGACTAGACATCTACCACCCCACTATCAGATTAGAGCCATAATGGAGACTAGACATCTACCACCCCACTACCACTATGAGATTAGAGCCATAAGGGAGACTAGACATCTACCACCCCACTACCACTATCAGATTGGAGCCATAAGGGAGACTAGACATCTACCACCCCACTACCACTATCAGATTAGAGCCATATGGGAGCCTATACATCTACCACCCCACTACCACTATCAGATTAGAGCCATAAGGGAGTCTAGACATCTACCACCCCACTACCACTATCAGATTGGAGCCATAAGGGAGAATAGACATCTACCACCCCACTACCACTATCAAATTAGAGCCATAAGGGAGCCTAGACATCTACCACCCCACTACCACTATCAGATTAGAGCCATAAGGGAGACTAGACATCTACCACCCCACTACCACTATGAGATTAGAGCCATAAGGGAGACTAGATATCTACCACCCCACTACCACTATCAGATTAGAGCCATAAGGGAGACCTGACATCTACCACCCCACTACCACTATAAAATTAGAGCCATAAGGGAGCCTAGACATCTACCACCCCACTAACAATATAAAATTAGAGCCATAAGGGAGCCTAGACATCTACCACCCCACTACCACTATCAGATTAGAGCCATAAGGGAGACTAGACATCTACCACCACACTACCACTATCAGATTAAGGCCATAAGGGAGACTAGACATCTACCACCCCACTATCAGACTAGAGCCATAAGGGAGACTAAACATCTACCACCCCACTACCACTATCAGATTAGAGCCATAAGGGAGACTAAACATCTACAACCCCACCCCACCATCAGATTAGAGCCATAAAGGAGACTAAACATCTACCACCCCACTACCACTATCAGATTAGAGCCATAAGGGAGACTAGACATCTACCACACGACTACCACTACCAGATTAGAGCCATAAGGGAGACTAGACATCTACCACCCCACTACCACTATCAGATTAGAGCCATAAGGGAGACTAGACATCTTGCCACCCCACTATCAGATTAGAGCCATAAGGGAGTCTAGACATCTACCACCCCACTACCACTATCAGATTAGAGCCATAAGTGAGACTAGACAACTACCACCCCACTACCACTACCAGATTAGAGCCATAAGGGAGACTAGACATCTACCGCCCCACTACCACTATCAGATTAGAGCCATAAGGGAGACTAGACATCTACCACCCCACTACCACTATCAGATTAGAGCCATAAGGGAGACTAGACATCTACCACCCCACTACCACTATGAGATTAGAGCCATAAGGGAGACTAGACATCTACCACCCCACTACCACTATCAGATTGGAGCCATAAGGGAGACTAGACATCTACCACGCCACTACCACTATCAGATTAGAGCCATAAGGGAGACTAGACATCTACCACCCGACTACCACTACCAGATTAGAGCCATAAGGGAGACTAGACATCTACCACCCCACTACCACTATCAGATTAGAGCCATATGGGAGCCTTTACATCTACCACCCCACTACCACTATGAGATTAGAGCCATAAGGGAGTCTAGACATCTACCACCCCACTACCACTATCAGATTAGAGCCATAAGGGAGACTAGACATCTACCCCCACACTACCACTATCAGATTGGAGCCATTAGGGAGACTAAACATCTACCACCCCACTGCCACTACCAGAGTAGAGCCATAAGGGAGACTAGACATCTACCACCCCACTACCACTATCAGATTAGAGCTATAAGGGAGACTAGACATCTACCACCCAACTATCAGATTGGAGCCATAAAGGAGACTAGACATCTACCACCCCACTACCACTATCAGATTAGAGCCATAAGGGAGACTAGACATCTACCACCCCACTACCACTACCAGATTAGAGCCATAAGGGAGACTAGACATCTACCACCCCACTACCACTATCAGATTAGAGCCATAAGGGAATCTAGACATCTACCAACCCACTATCAGATTAGAGCCATAAAGGAGACTAGACATCTACCACCCCACTACCACTATCAAATTAGAGCTATAAGGGAGACTAGACATCTACCACCCCACTACCACTATCAGATTAGAGCCATAAGGGAGTCTAGACATCTACCACCCCACTATCAGATTAGAGCCATAAAGGAGACTAGACATCTACCACCCCACTACCACTATCAAATTAGAGCTATAAGGGAGACTAGACATCTACCACCCCACTACCACTATCAGATTAGAGCCATAAGGGAGTCTAGACATCTACCACCCCACTATCAGATTAGAGCCATAAAGGAGACTAGACATCTACCACCCCACTACCACTACCAGATTAGAGCCATAAGGGAGACTAGACATCTACCAACCCACTACCACTATCAAATTAGAGCCATAAGGGAGCCTAGACATCTACCACCCCACTACCACTATCAGATTAGAGCCATAAGGGAGACTAGACATCTACCACCCCACTAACACTATCAGATTATAGCCATAAGGGAGACCTGACATCTACCACCCCACTACCACTATAAAATTAGAGCCATAAGGGAGCCTAGACATATACCACCCGACTACCACTATCAGATTAAGGCCATAAGGGAGACTAGACATCTACCACCCAACTATCAGATTAGAGCCATAAGGGAGACTAGACATCTACCACCCCACTATCAGATTAGAGCCATAATGGAGACTAGACATCTACCACCCCACTACCACTATGAGATTCGAGCCATAAGGGAGACTAGACATCTACCACCCCACTACCACTATCAGATTGGAGCCATAATGGAGACTAGACATCTACCACCCCACTACCACTATCAGATTAGAGCCATATGGGAGCCTATACATCTACCACCCCACTACCACTATCAGATTAGAGCCATAAGGGAGTCTAGACATCTACCACCCCACTACCACTATCAGATTGGAGCCATAAGGGAGAATAGACATCTACCACCCCACTACCACTATCAAATTAGAGCCATAAGGGAGCCTAGACATCTACCACCCCACTACCACTATCAGATTAGAGCCATAAGGGAGACTAGACATCTACCACCCCACTACCACTATGAGATTAGAGCCATAAGGGAGACTAGATATCTACCACCCCACTACCACTATCAGATTAGAGCCATAAGGGAGACCTGACATCTACCACCCCACTACCACTATAAAATTAGAGCCATAAGGGAGCCTAGACATCTACCACCCCACTAACACTATAAAATTAGAGCCATAAGGGAGCCTAGACATCTACCACCCCACTACCACTATCAGATTAGAGCCATAAGGGAGACTAGACATCTACCACCACACTACCACTATCAGATTAAGGCCATAAGGGAGACTAGACATCTACCACCCCACTATCAGACTAGAGCCATAAGGGAGACTAGACATCTACCACCCCACTACCACTATCAGATTAGAGCCATAAGGGAGACTAAACATCTACAACCCCACCCCACCATCAGATTAGAGCCATAAAGGAGACTAGACATCTACCACCCCACTACCACTATCAGATTAGAGCCATAAGGGACCCTAGACATCTACCACACGACTACCACTACCAGATTAGAGCCATAAGGGAGACTAGACATCTACCACCCCACTACCACTATCAGATTAGAGCCATAAGGGAGACTAGACATCTTGCCACCCCACTATCAGATTAGAGCCATAAGGGAGTCTAGACATCTACCACCCCACTACCACTATCAGATTAGAGCCATAAGTGCGACTAGACAACTACCACCCCACTACCACTACCAGATTAGAGCCATAAGGGAGACTAGACATCTACCGCCCCACTACCACATTCAGATTAGAGCCATAAGGGAGACTAGACATCTACCGACCCCCTACCACTATCAGATTAGAGCCATAAGGGAGACTAGACATCTACCACCCCACTACCACTATGAGATTAGAGCCATAAGGGAGACTAGACATCTACCACCCCACTACCACTATCAGATTGGAGCCATAAGGGAGACTAGACATCTACCACCCCACTACCACTATGAGATTAGAGCCATAAGGGAGACTAGATATCTACCACCCCACTACCACTATCAGATTAGAGCCATAAGGGAGACCTGACATCTACCACCCCACTACCACTATAAAATTAGAGCCATAAGGGAGCCTAGACATCTACCACCCCACTAACACTATAAAATTAGAGCCATAAGGGAGCCTAGACATCTACCACCCCACTACCACTATCAGATTAGAGCCATAAGGGAGACTAGACATCTACCACCACACTACCACTATCAGATTAAGGCCATAAGGGAGACTAGACATCTACCACCCCACTATCAGACTAGAGCCATAAGGGAGACTAGACATCTACCACCCCACTACCACTATCAGATTAGAGCCATAAGGGAGACTAAACATCTACAACCCCACCCCACCATCAGATTAGAGCCATAAAGGAGACTAGACATCTACCACCCCACTACCACTATCAGATTAGAGCCATAAGGGACCCTAGACATCTACCACACGACTACCACTACCAGATTAGAGCCATAAGGGAGACTAGACATCTACCACCCCACTACCACTATCAGATTAGAGCCATAAGGGAGACTAGACATCTTGCCACCCCACTATCAGATTAGAGCCATAAGGGAGTCTAGACATCTACCACCCCACTACCACTATCAGATTAGAGCCATAAGTGCGACTAGACAACTACCACCCCACTACCACTACCAGATTAGAGCCATAAGGGAGACTAGACATCTACCGCCCCACTACCACATTCAGATTAGAGCCATAAGGGAGACTAGACATCTACCGACCCCCTACCACTATCAGATTAGAGCCATAAGGGAGACTAGACATCTACCACCCCACTACCACTATGAGATTAGAGCCATAAGGGAGACTAGACATCTACCACCCCACTACCACTATCAGATTGGAGCCATAAGGGAGACTAGACATCTACCACGCCACTACCACTATCAGATTAGAGCCATAAGGGAGACTAGACATCTACCACCCGACTACCACTACCAGATTAGAGCCATAAGGGAGACTAGACATCTACCACCCCACTACCACTATCAGATTAGAGCCATATGGGAGCCTATACATCTACCACCCCACTACCACTATGAGATTAGAGCCATAAGGGAGTCTAGACATCTACCACCCCACTACCACTATCAGATTAGAGCCATAAGGGAGACTAGACATCTACCACCCCACTACCACTATCAGATTGGAGCCATAAGGGAGACTAGACATCTACCACCCCACTACCACTACCAGAGTAGAGCCATAAGGGAGACTAGACATCTACCACCCCACTACCACTATCAGATTAGAGCTATAAGGGAGACTAGACATCTACCACCCAACTATCAGATTGGAGCCATAAAGGAGACTAGACATCTACCACCCCACTACCACTATCAGATTAGAGCCATAAGGGAGACTAGACATCTACCACCCCACTACCACTACCAGATTAGAGCCATAAGGGAGACTAGACATCTACCACCCCACTACCACTATCAGATTAGAGCCATAAGGGAGTCTAGACATCTACCACCCCACTATCAGATTAGAGCCATAAAGGAGACTAGACATCTACCACCCCACTACCACTATCAAATTAGAGCTATAAGGGAGACTAGACATCTACCACCCCACTACCACTATCAGATTAGAGCCATAAGGGAGTCTAGACATCTACCACCCCACTATCAGATTAGAGCCATAAAGGAGACTAGACATCTACCACCCCACTACCACTAACAGATTAGAGCCATAAGGGAGACTAGACATCTACCACCCCACTACCACTATCAAATTAGAGCCATAAGGGAGCCTAGACATCTACCACCCCACTACCACTATCAGATTAGAGCCATAAGGGAGACTAGACATCTACCACCCCACTACCACTATCAGATTAGAGCCATAAGGGAGACCTGACATCTACCACCCCACTACCACTATAAAATTAGAGCCATAAGGGAGCCTAGACATCTACCACCCGACTACCACTATCAGATTAATGCCATAATGGAGACTAGACATCTACCACCCAACTATCAGATTAGAGCCATAAGGGAGACTAGACATCTACCACCCCACTATCAGATTAGAGCCATAATGGAGACTAGACATCTACCACCCCACTACCACTATGAGATTAGAGCCATAAGGGAGACTAGACATCTACCACCCCACTACCACTATCAGATTGGAGCCACAAGGGAGACTAGACATCTACCACCCCACTACCACTATCAGATTAGAGCCATATGGGAGCCTATACATCTACCACCCCACTACCACTATCAGATTAGAGCCATAAGGGAGTCTAGACATCTACCACCCCACTACCACTATCAGATTGGAGCCATAAGGGAGAATAGACATCTACCACCCCACTACCACTATCAAATTAGAGCCATAAGGGAGACTAGACATCTACCACCCCACTACCACTATGAGATTAGAGCCAAAAGGGAGACTAGATATCTACCACCCCACTACCACTATCAGATTAGAGCCATAAGGGAGACCTGACATCTACCACCCCACTACCACTATAAAATTAGAGCCATAAGGGAGCCTAGACATCTACCACCCCACTAACACTATAAAATTAGAGCCATAAGGGAGCCTAGACATCTACCACCCCACTACCACTATCAGATTAGAGCCATAAGGGAGACTAGACATCTACCACCACACTCCCACTATCAGATTAAGGCCATAAGGGAGACTAGACATCGACCACCCCACTATCAGACTAGAGCCATAAGGGAGACTAGACATCTACCACCCCACTACCACTATCAGATTAGAGCCATAAGGGAGACTAAACATCTACCACCCCACTACCACTATCAGATTAGAGCCATGAGGGAGACTAGACATCTACCACCCCACTACCACTATCAAATTAGAGCCATAAGGGAGACTAGACATCTACCACCCCACTATCAGATTAGAGCCATAAAGGAGACTAGACATCTACCACCCCACTACCACTATCAGATTAGAGCCATATGGGAGCCTATACATCTACCACCCCACTACCACTATCAGATTGGAGCCATAAGGGAGACTAGACATCTACCACCCCACTACCACTATCAGATTGGAGCCATAAGGGAGACTAGACATCTACCACCCCACTACCACTACCAGATTAGAGCCATAAGGGAGACTAGACATCTACCAACCCACTACCACTTTCAAATTAGAGCCATAAGGGAGCCTAGACATCTACCACCCCACTACCACTATCAGATTAGAGCCATAAGGGAGACTAGACATCTACCACCCCACTATCAGATTAGAGCCATAAAGGAGACTAGACATCTACCACCCCACTACCACTATCAGATTAGAGCCATATGGGAGCCTATACATCTACCACCCCACTACCACTATCAGATTGGAGCCATAAGGGAGACTAGACATCTACCACCCCACTACCACTATCAGATTGGAGCCATAAGGGAGACTAAACATCTACCACCCCACTACCACTACAAGATTAGAGCCATAAGGGAGACTAGACATCTACCAACCCACTACCACTTTCAAATTAGAGCCATAAGGGAGCCTAGACATCTACCACCCCACTACCACTATCAGATTAGAGCCATAAGGGAGACTAGATATCTACCACCCCACTACCACTATCAGATTAGAGCCATAAGGGAGACCTGACATCTACCACCCCACTACCACTATAAAATTAGAGCCATAAGGGAGCCTAGACATCTACCACCCCACTACCACTATCAAATTAGAGCCATAAGGGAGCCTAGACATCTACCACCCCAGTACCACTATCAGATTAGAGCCATAAGGGAGACTAGACATCTACCACCACACTACCACTATCAGATTAAGGCCATAAGGGAGACTAGACATCTACCACCCCACTATCAGACTAGAGCCATAAGGGAGACTAGACATCTACCACCCCACTACCACTATCAGATTAGAGCCATAAGGGAGACTAAACATCTACCACCCCACTACCACTATCAGATTAGAGCCATGAGGGAGACTAGACATCTACCACCCCACTACCACTATCAAATTAGAGCCATAAGGGAGACTAGACATCTACCACCCCACTACCACTATCAGATTAGAGCCATAAGGGAGACTAGACATCTACCACCCCACTACCACTATCAAATTAGAGCCATAAGGGAGCCTAGACATCTACCACCCCAGGACCACTATCAGAT
Organism: Salvelinus fontinalis; assembly: GCF_029448725.1. Lineage (NCBI taxonomy): Eukaryota > Metazoa > Chordata > Actinopteri > Salmoniformes > Salmonidae > Salvelinus > Salvelinus fontinalis. The sequence continues at coordinate 9,469,039 of NC_074665.1, read as the reverse complement.
TAGAGCCATAAGGGAGACTAGACATCTACCACCACACTACCACTATCAGATTAAGGCCATAAGGGAGACTAGACATCTACCACCCCACTATCAGACTAGAGCCATAAGGGAGACTAGACATCTACCACCCCACTACCACTATCAGATTAGAGCCATAAGGGAGACTAAACATCTACCACCCCACTACCACTATCAGATTAGAGCCATGAGGGAGACTAGACATCTACCACCCCACTACCACTATCAAATTAGAGCCATAAGGGAGACTAGACATCTACCACCCCACTACCACTATCAGATTAGAGCCATAAGGGAGACTAGACATCTACCACCCCACTATCAGATTAGAGCCATAAAGGAGACTAGACATCTACCACCCCACTACCACTATCAGATTAGAGCCATAAGGGAGACTAGACATCTACCACCCCACTACCACTATCAGATTAGAGCCATATGGGAGCCTAGACATCTACCACCCCACTACCACTATCAGATTAGAGCCATAAGGGAGTCTAGACATCTACCACCCCACTACCACTATCAAATTAGAGCCATAAGGGAGACTAGACATCTACCACCCCACTACCACTATCAGATTAGAGCCATAAGGGAGACTAGACATCTACCACCCCACTACCACTACCAGATTAGAGCCATAAGGGAGACTAGACATCTACCACCCTACTACCACTATCAGATTAGAGCCATAAGGGAGACTAGACATCTACCACCCCACTATCAGATTAGAACCATAAAGGAGACTAGACATCTACCACCCCACTACCACTATCAGATTAGAGCCATAAGGGAGACTATACATCTACCACCCCACTACCACCATCAGATTAGAGCCATAAGGGAGACTAGACATCTACCACCCCACTACCACTATCAGATTAGAGCCATAAGGGAGACTAGACATCTACCACCCCACTTTCAGATTAGAGCCATAAGGGAGACCAGACATCTACCACCCACTATCAGATTAGAGCCATAAAGGAGACTAGACATCTACCACCCCACTACCACTATCAGATTAGAGCCATAAGGGAGACTAGACATCTACCACACGACTACCACTACCAGATTAGAGCCATAAGGGAGACTAGACATCTACCACCACACTACTACTATCAGATTAAGGCCATAAGGGAGACTAGACATCTACCACCCCACTATCAGACTAGAGCCATAAGGGAGACTAGACATCTACCACCCCACTACCACTATCAGATTAGAGCCATAAGGGAGACTAAACATCTACCACCCCACCATCAGATTAGAGCCATAAAGGAGACTAGACATCTACCACCCCACTACCACTATCAGATTAGAGCCATAAGGGAGACTAGACATCTACCACACGACTCCCACTACCAGATTAGAGCCATAAGGGAGACTAGACATCTACCACCCCACTACCACTATCAGATTAGAGCCATAAGGGACACTAGACATCTTGCCACCCCACTATCAGATTAGAGCCATAAGGGAGTCTAGACATCTACCACCCCACTACCACTATCAGATTAGAGCCATAAGGGAGACTAGACAACTACCACCCCACTACCACTACCAGATTAGAGCCATAAGGGAGACTAGACATCTACCGCCCCACTACCACTATCAGATTAGAGCCATAAGGGAGACTAGACATCTACCACCCCACTACCACTATCAGATTAGAGCCATAAGGGAGACTAGACATCTACCACCCCACTACCACTATGAGATTAGAGCCATAAGGGAGACTAGACATCTACCACCCCACTACCACTATCAGATTGGAGCCATAAGGGAGACTAGACATCTACCACCCCACTACCACTATCAGATTAGAGCCATAAGGGAGACTAGACATCTACCACCCGACTACCACTACCAGATTAGAGCAATAAGGGAGACTAGACATCTACCACCCCACTACCACTATCAGATTAGAGCCATATGGGAGCCTATACATCTACCACCCCACTACCACTATGAGATTAGAGCCATAAGGGAGTCTAGACATCTACCACCCCACTACCACTATGAGATTAGAGCCATAAGGGAGACTAGATATCTACCACCCCACTACCACTATCAGATTAGAGCCATAAGGGAGACCTGACATCTACCACCCCACTACCACTATAAAATTAGAGCCATAAGGGAGCCTAGACATCTACCACCCCACTAACACTATAAAATTAGAGCCATAAGGGAGCCTAGACATCTACCACCCCACTACCACTATCAGATTAGAGCCATAAGGGAGACTAGACATCTACCACCACACTACCACTATCAGATTAAGGCCATAAGGGAGACTAGACATCTACCACCCCACTATCAGACTAGAGCCATAAGGGAGACTAGACATCTACCACCCCACTAACACTATAAAATTAGAGCCATAAGGGAGCCTAGACATCTACCACCCCACTACCACTATCAGATTAGAGCCATAAGGGAGACTAGACATCTACCACCACACTACCACTATCAGATTAAGGCCATAAGGGAGACTAGACATCTACCACCCCACTATCAGACTAGAGCCATAAGGGAGACTAGACATCTACCACCCCACTACCACTATCAGATTAGAGCCATAAGGGAGACTAAACATCTACAACCCCACCCCACCATCAGATTAGAGCCATAAAGGAGACTAGACATCTACCACCCCACTACCACTACCAGATTAGAGCCATAAGGGAGACTAGACATCTACCGCCCCACTACCACTATCAGATTAGAGCCATAAGGGAGACTAGACATCTACCACCCCACTACCACTATCAGATTAGAGCCATAAGGGAGACTAGACATCTACCACCCCACTACCACTATGAGATTAGAGCCATAAGGGAGACTAGACATCTACCACCCCACTACCACTATCAGATTAGAGCCATAAGGGAGACCTGACATCTACCACCCCACTACCACTATAAAATTAGAGCCATAAGGGAGCCTAGACATCTACCACCCCACTACCACTATCAAATTAGAGCCATAAGGGAGCCTAGACATCTACCACCCCAGTACCACTATCAGATTAGAGCCATAAGGGAGACTAGACATCTACCACCACACTACCACTATCAGATTAAGGCCATAAGGGAGACTAGACATCTACCACCCCACTATCAGACTAGAGCCATAAGGGAGACTAGACATCTACCACCCCACTACCACTATCAGATTAGAGCCATAAGGGAGACTAAACATCTACCACCCCACTACCACTATCAGATTAGAGCCATGAGGGAGACTAGACATCTACCACCCCACTACCACTATCAAATTAGAGCCATAAGGGAGACTAGACATCTACCACCCCACTACCACTATCAGATTAGAGCCATAAGGGAGACTAGACATCTACCACCCCACTACCACTATCAAATTAGAGCCATAAGGGAGCCTAGACATCTACCACCCCAGGACCACTATCAGATTAGAGCCATAAGGGAGACTAGACATCTACCACCACACTACCACTATCAGATTAAGGCCATAAGGGAGACTAGACATCTACCACCCCACTATCAGACTAGAGCCATAAGGGAGACTAGACATCTACCACCCCACTACCACTATCAGATTAGAGCCATAAGGGAGACTAAACATCTACCACCCCACTACCACTATCAGATTAGAGCCATGAGGGAGACTAGACATCTACCACCCCACTACCACTATCAAATTAGAGCCATAAGGGAGACTAGACATCTACCACCCCACTACCACTATCAGATTAGAGCCATAAGGGAGACTAGACATCTACCACCCCACTATCAGATTAGAGCCATAAAGGAGACTAGACATCTACCACCCCACTACCACTATCAGATTAGAGCCATAAGGGAGACTAGACATCTACCACCCCACTACCACTATCAGATTAGAGCCATATGGGAGCCTAGACATCTACCACCCCACTACCACTATCAGATTAGAGCCATAAGGGAGTCTAGACATCTACCACCCCACTACCACTATCAAATTAGAGCCATAAGGGAGACTAGACATCTACCACCCCACTACCACTATCAGATTAGAGCCATAAGGGAGACTAGACATCTACCACCCCACTACCACTACCAGATTAGAGCCATAAGGGAGACTAGACATCTACCACCCTACTACCACTATCAGATTAGAGCCATAAGGGAGACTAGACATCTACCACCCCACTATCAGATTAGAACCATAAAGGAGACTAGACATCTACCACCCCACTACCACTATCAGATTAGAGCCATAAGGGAGACTATACATCTACCACCCCACTACCACCATCAGATTAGAGCCATAAGGGAGACTAGACATCTACCACCCCACTACCACTATCAGATTAGAGCCATAAGGGAGACTAGACATCTACCACCCCACTTTCAGATTAGAGCCATAAGGGAGACCAGACATCTACCACCCACTATCAGATTAGAGCCATAAAGGAGACTAGACATCTACCACCCCACTACCACTATCAGATTAGAGCCATAAGGGAGACTAGACATCTACCACACGACTACCACTACCAGATTAGAGCCATAAGGGAGACTAGACATCTACCACCACACTACTACTATCAGATTAAGGCCATAAGGGAGACTAGACATCTACCACCCCACTATCAGACTAGAGCCATAAGGGAGACTAGACATCTACCACCCCACTACCACTATCAGATTAGAGCCATAAGGGAGACTAAACATCTACCACCCCACCATCAGATTAGAGCCATAAAGGAGACTAGACATCTACCACCCCACTACCACTATCAGATTAGAGCCATAAGGGAGACTAGACATCTACCACACGACTCCCACTACCAGATTAGAGCCATAAGGGAGACTAGACATCTACCACCCCACTACCACTATCAGATTAGAGCCATAAGGGACACTAGACATCTTGCCACCCCACTATCAGATTAGAGCCATAAGGGAGTCTAGACATCTACCACCCCACTACCACTATCAGATTAGAGCCATAAGGGAGACTAGACAACTACCACCCCACTACCACTACCAGATTAGAGCCATAAGGGAGACTAGACATCTACCGCCCCACTACCACTATCAGATTAGAGCCATAAGGGAGACTAGACATCTACCACCCCACTACCACTATCAGATTAGAGCCATAAGGGAGACTAGACATCTACCACCCCACTACCACTATGAGATTAGAGCCATAAGGGAGACTAGACATCTACCACCCCACTACCACTATCAGATTGGAGCCATAAGGGAGACTAGACATCTACCACCCCACTACCACTATCAGATTAGAGCCATAAGGGAGACTAGACATCTACCACCCGACTACCACTACCAGATTAGAGCAATAAGGGAGACTAGACATCTACCACCCCACTACCACTATCAGATTAGAGCCATATGGGAGCCTATACATCTACCACCCCACTACCACTATGAGATTAGAGCCATAAGGGAGTCTAGACATCTACCACCCCACTACCACTATGAGATTAGAGCCATAAGGGAGACTAGATATCTACCACCCCACTACCACTATCAGATTAGAGCCATAAGGGAGACCTGACATCTACCACCCCACTACCACTATAAAATTAGAGCCATAAGGGAGCCTAGACATCTACCACCCCACTAACACTATAAAATTAGAGCCATAAGGGAGCCTAGACATCTACCACCCCACTACCACTATCAGATTAGAGCCATAAGGGAGACTAGACATCTACCACCACACTACCACTATCAGATTAAGGCCATAAGGGAGACTAGACATCTACCACCCCACTATCAGACTAGAGCCATAAGGGAGACTAGACATCTACCACCCCACTACCACTATCAGATTAGAGCCATAAGGGAGACTAAACATCTACAACCCCACCCCACCATCAGATTAGAGCCATAAAGGAGACTAGACATCTACCACCCCACTACCACTATCAGATTAGAGCCATAAGGGACCCTAGACATCTACCACACGACTACCACTACCAGATTAGAGCCATAAGGGAGACTAGACATCTACCACCCCACTACCACTATCAGATTAGAGCCATAAGGGAGACTAGACATCTTGCCACCCCACTATCAGATTAGAGCCATAAGGGAGTCTAGACATCTACCACCCCACTACCACTATCAGATTAGAGCCATAAGTGCGACTAGACAACTACCACCCCACTACCACTACCAGATTAGAGCCATAAGGGAGACTAGACATCTACCGCCCCACTACCACTATCAGATTAGATCCATAAGGGAGACTAGACATCTACCACCCCACTACCACTATCAGATTAGAGCCATAAGGGAGACTAGACATCTACCACCCCACTACCACTATGAGATTAGAGCCATAAGGGAGACTAGACATCTACCACCCCACTACCACTATCAGATTGGAGCCATAAGGGAGACTAGACATCTACCACGCCACTACCACTATCAGATTAGAGCCATAAGGGAGACTAGACATCTACCACCCGACTACCACTACCAGATTAGAGCCATAAGGGAGACTAGACATCTACCACCCCACTACCACTATCAGATTAGAGCCATATGGGAGCCTATACATCTACCACCCCACTACCACTATGAGATTAGAGCCATAAGGGAGTCTAGACATCTACCACCCCACTACCACTATCAGATTAGAGCCATAAGGGAGACTAGACATCTACCACCCCACTACCACTATCAGATTGGAGCCATAAGGGAGACTAGACATCTACCACCCCACTACCACTACCAGAATAGAGCCATAAGGGAGACTAGACATCTACCACCCCACTACCACTATCAGATTAGAGCTATAAGGGAGACTAGACATCTACCACCCAACTATCAGATTGGAGCCATAAAGGAGACTAGACATCTACCACCCCACTACCACTATCAGATTAGAGCCATAAGGGAGACTAGACATCTACCACCCCACTACCACTACCAGATTAGAGCCATAAGGGAGACTAGACATCTACCACCCCACTACCACTATCAGATTAGAGCCATAAGGGAGTCTAGACATCTACCACCCCACTATCAGATTAGAGCCATAAAGGAGACTAGACATCTACCACCCCACTACCACTATCAAATTAGAGCTATAAGGGAGACTAGACATCTACCACCCCACTACCACTATCAGATTAGAGCCATAAGGGAGTCTAGACATCTACCACCCCACTATCAGATTAGAGCCATAAAGGAGACTAGACATCTACCACCCCACTACCACTAACAGATTAGAGCCATAAGGGAGACTAGACATCTACCACCCCACTACCACTATCAAATTAGAGCCATAAGGGAGCCTAGACATCTACCACCCCACTACCACTATCAGATTAGAGCCATAAGGGAGACTAGACATCTACCACCCCACTACCACTATCAGATTAGAGCCATAAGGGAGACCTGACATCTACCACCCCACTACCACTATAAAATTAGAGCCATAAGGGAGCCTAGACATCTACCACCCGACTACCACTATCAGATTAAGGCCATAAGGGAGCCTAGACATCTACCACCCCACTACCACTATCAGATTAGAGCCATAAGGGAGACTAGATATCTACCACCCCACTACCACTATCAGATTAGAGCCATAAGGGAGACCTGACATCTACCACCCCACTACCACTATAAAATTAGAGCCATAAGGGAGCCTAGACATCTACCACCCCACTACCACTATCAAATTAGAGCCATAAGGGAGCCTAGACATCTACCACCCCAGTACCACTATCAGATTAGAGCCATAAGGGAGACTAGACATCTACCACCACACTACCACTATCAGATTAAGGCCATAAGGGAGACTAGACATCTACCACCCCACTATCAGACTAGAGCCATAAGGGAGACTAGACATCTACCACCCCACTACCACTATCAGATTAGAGCCATAAGGGAGACTAAACATCTACCACCCCACTACCACTATCAGATTAGAGCCATGAGGGAGACTAGACATCTACCACCCCACTACCACTATCAAATTAGAGCCATAAGGGAGACTAGACATCTACCACCCCACTACCACTATCAGATTAGAGCCATAAGGGAGACTAGACATCTACCACCCCACTACCACTATCAAATTAGAGCCATAAGGGAGCCTAGACATCTACCACCCCAGGACCACTATCAGATTAGAGCCATAAGGGAGACTAGACATCTACCACCACACTACCACTATCAGATTAAGGCCATAAGGGAGACTAGACATCTACCACCCCACTATCAGACTAGAGCCATAAGGGAGACTAGACATCTACCACCCCACTACCACTATCAGATTAGAGCCATAAGGGAGACTAAACATCTACCACCCCACTACCACTATCAGATTAGAGCCATGAGGGAGACTAGACATCTACCACCCCACTACCACTATCAAATTAGAGCCATAAGGGAGACTAGACATCTACCACCCCACTACCACTATCAGATTAGAGCCATAAGGGAGACTAGACATCTACCACCCCACTATCAGATTAGAGCCATAAAGGAGACTAGACATCTACCACCCCACTACCACTATCAGATTAGAGCCATAAGGGAGACTAGACATCTACCACCCCACTACCACTATCAGATTAGAGCCATATGGGAGCCTAGACATCTACCACCCCACTACCACTATCAGATTAGAGCCATAAGGGAGTCTAGACATCTACCACCCCACTACCACTATCAAATTAGAGCCATAAGGGAGACTAGACATCTACCACCCCACTACCACTATCAGATTAGAGCCATAAGGGAGACTAGACATCTACCACCCCACTACCACTACCAGATTAGAGCCATAAGGGAGACTAGACATCTACCACCCTACTACCACTATCAGATTAGAGCCATAAGGGAGACTAGACATCTACCACCCCACTATCAGATTAGAACCATAAAGGAGACTAGACATCTACCACCCCACTACCACTATCAGATTAGAGCCATAAGGGAGACTATACATCTACCACCCCACTACCACTATCAGATTAGAGCCATAAGGGAGACTAGACATCTACCACCCCACTACCACTATCAGATTAGAGCCATAAGGGAGACTAGACATCTACCACCCCACTTTCAGATTAGAGCCATAAGGGAGACTAGACATCTACCACCCACTATCAGATTAGAGCCATAAAGGAGACTAGACATCTACCACCCCACTACCACTATCAGATTAGAGCCATAAGGGAGACTAGACATCTACCACACGACTACCACTACCAGATTAGAGCCATAAGGGAGACTAGACATCTACCACCACACTACTACTATCAGATCAAGGCCATAAGGGAGACTAGACATCTACCACCCCACTATCAGACTAGAGCCATAAGGGAGACTAGACATCTACCACCCCACTACCACTATCAGATTAGAGCCATAAGGGAGACTAAACATCTACCACCCCACCATCAGATTAGAGCCATAAAGGAGACTAGACATCTACCACCCCACTACCACTATCAGATTAGAGCCATAAGGGAGACTAGACATCTACCACACGACTCCCACTACCAGATTAGAGCCATAAGGGAGACTAGACATCTACCACCCCACTACCACTATCAGATTAGAGCCATAAGGGAGTCTAGACATCTACCACCCCACTACCACTATCAAATTAGAGCCATAAGGGAGACTAGACATCTACCACCCCACTACCACTATCAGATTAGAGCCATAAGGGAGACTAGACATCTACCACCCCACTACCACTACCAGATTAGAGCCATAAGGGAGACTAGACATCTACCACCCTACTACCACTATCAGATTAGAGCCATAAGGGAGACTAGACATCTACCACCCCACTATCAGATTAGAACCATAAAGGAGACTAGACATCTACCACCCCACTACCACTATCAGATTAGAGCCATAAGGGAGACTATACATCTACCACCCCACTACCACTATCAGATTAGAGCCATAAGGGAGACTAGACATCTACCACCCCACTACCACTATCAGATTAGAGCCATAAGGGAGACTAGACATCTACCACCCCACTTTCAGATTAGAGCCATAAGGGAGACTAGACATCTACCACCCACTATCAGATTAGAGCCATAAAGGAGACTAGACATCTACCACCCCACTACCACTATCAGATTAGAGCCATAAGGGAGACTAGACATCTACCACACGACTACCACTACCAGATTAGAGCCATAAGGGAGACTAGACATCTACCACCACACTACTACTATCAGATCAAGGCCATAAGGGAGACTAGACATCTACCACCCCACTATCAGACTAGAGCCATAAGGGAGACTAGACATCTACCACCCCACTACCACTATCAGATTAGAGCCATAAGGGAGACTAAACATCTACCACCCCACCATCAGATTAGAGCCATAAAGGAGACTAGACATCTACCACCCCACTACCACTATCAGATTAGAGCCATAAGGGAGACTAGACATCTACCACACGACTCCCACTACCAGATTAGAGCCATAAGGGAGAGTAGACATCTACCACCCCACTACCACTATCAGATTAGAGCCATAAGGGACACTAGACATCTTGCCACCCCACTATCAGATTAGAGCCATAAGGGAGTCTAGACATCTACCACCCCACTACCACTATCAGATTAGAGCCATAAGGGAGACTAGACAACTACCACCCCACTACCACTACCAGATTAGAGCCATAAGGGAGACTAGACATCTACCGCCCCACTACCACTATCAGATTAGAGCCATAAGGGAGACTAGACATCTACCACCCCACTACCACTATCAGATTAGAGCCATAAGGGAGACTAGACATCTACCACCCCACTACCACTATGAGATTAGAGCCATAAGGGAGACTAGACATCTACCACCCCACTACCACTATCAGATTGGAGCCATAAGGGAGACTAGACATCTACCACCCCACTACCACTATCAGATTAGAGCCATAAGGGAGACTAGACATCTACCACCCGACTACCACTACCAGATTAGAGCAATAAGGGAGACTAGACATCTACCACCCCACTACCACTATCAGATTAGAGCCATATGGGAGCCTATACATCTACCACCCCACTACCACTATGAGATTAGAGCCATAAGGGAGTCTAGACATCTACCACCCCACTACCACTATGAGATTAGAGCCATAAGGGAGACTAGATATCTACCACCCCACTACCACTATCAGATTAGAGCCATAAGGGAGACCTGACATCTACCACCCCACTACCACTATAAAATTAGAGCCATAAGGGAGCCTAGACATCTACCACCCCACTAACACTATAAAATTAGAGCCATAAGCGAGCCTAGACATCTACCACCCCACTACCACTATCAGATTAGAGCCATAAGGGAGACTAGACATCTACCACCACACTACCACTATCAGATTAAGGCCATAAGGGAGACTAGACATCTACCACCCCACTATCAGACTAGAGCCATAAGGGAGACTAGACATCTACCACCCCACTACCACTATCAGATTAGAGCCATAAGGGAGACTAAACATCTACAACCCCACCCCACCATCAGATTAGAGCCATAAAGGAGACTAGACATCTACCACCCCACTACCACTATCAGATTAGAGCCATAAGGGACCCTAGACATCGACCACACGACTACCACTACCAGATTAGAGCCATAAGGGAGACTAGACATCTACCACCCCACTACCACTATCAGATTAGAGCCATAAGGGAGACTAGACATCTTGCCACCCCACTATCAGATTAGAGCCATAAGGGAGTCTAGACATCTACCACCCCACTACCACTATCAGATTAGAGCCATAAGTGCGACTAGACAACTACCACCCCACTACCACTACCAGATTAGAGCCATAAGGGAGACTAGACATCTACCGCCCCACTACCACTATCAGATTAGAGCCATAAGGGAGACTAGACATCTACCACCCCACTACCACTATCAGATTAGAGCCATAAGGGAGACTAGACATCTACCACCCCACTACCACTATGAGATTAGAGCCATAAGGGAGACTAGACATCTACCACCCCACTACCACTATCAGATTGGAGCCATAAGGGAGACTAGACATCTACCACGCCACTACCACTATCAGATTAGAGCCATAAGGGAGACTAGACATCTACCACCCGACTACCACTACCAGATTAGAGCCATAAGGGAGACTAGACATCTACCACCCCACTACCACTATCAGATTAGAGCCATATGGGAGCCTATACATCTACCACCCCACTACCACTATGAGATTAGAGCCATAAGGGAGTCTAGACATCTACCACCCCACTACCACTATCAGATTAGAGCCATAAGGGAGACTAGACATCTACCAACCCACTACCACTATCAGATTGGAGCCATAAGGGAGACTAGACATCTACCACCCCACTACCACTACCAGAGTAGAGCCATAAGGGAGACTAGACATCTACCACCCCACTACCACTATCAGATTTGAGCTATAAGGGAGACTAGACATCTACCACCCAACTATCAGATTGGAGCCATAAAGGAGACTAGACATCTACCACCCCACTACCACTATCAGATTAGAGCCATAAGGGAGACTAGACATCTACCACCCCACTACCACTACCAGATTAGAGCCATAAGGGAGACTAGACATCTACCACCCCACTACCACTATCAGATTAGAGCCATAAGGGAGTCTAGACATCTACCACCCCACTATCAGATTAGAGCCATAAAGGAGACTAGACATCTACCAACCCACTACCACTATCAAATTAGAGCTATAAGGGAGACTAGACATCTACCACCCCACTACCACTATCAGATTAGAGCCATAAGGGAGTCTAGACATCTACCACCCCACTATCAGATTAGAGCCATAAAGGAGACTAGACATCTACCACCCCACTACCACTAACAGATTAGAGCCATAAGGGAGACTAGACATCTACCACCCCACTACCACTATCAAATTAGAGCCATAAGGGAGCCTAGACATCTACCACCCCACTACCACTATCAGATTAGAGCCATAAGGGAGACTAGACATCTACCACCCCACTACCACTATCAGATTAGAGCCATAAGGGAGACCTGACATCTACCACCCCACTACCACTATAAAATTAGAGCCATAAGGGAGCCTAGACATCTACCACCCGACTACCACTATCAGATTAAGGCCATAAGGGAGACTAGACATCTACCACCCAACTATCAGATTAGAGCCATAAGGGAGTCTAGACATCTACCACCCCACTATCAGATTAGAGCCATAAAGGAGACTAGACATCTACCACCCCACTACCACTATCAAATTAGAGCTATAAGGGAGACTAGACATCTACCACCCCACTACCACTATGAGATTAGAGCCATAAGGGAGACTAGACATCTACTACCCCACTACCACTATCAGATTGGAGCCACAAGGGAGACTAGACATCTACCACCCCACTACCACTATCAGATTAGAGCCATATGGGAGCCTATACATCTACCACCCCACTACCACTATCAGATTAGAGCCATAAGGGAGTCTAGACATCTACCACCCCACTACCACTATCAGATTGGAGCCATAAGGGAGAATAGACATCTACCACCCCACTACCACTATCAAATTAGAGCCATAAGGGAGACTAGACATCTACCACCCCACTACCACTATGAGATTAGAGCCATAAGGGAGACTAGATATCTACCACCCCACTACCACTATCAGATTAGAGCCATAAGGGAGACCTGACATCTACCACCCCACTACCACTATAAAATTAGAGCCATAAGGGAGCCTAGACATCTACCACCCCACTAACACTATAAAATTAGAGCCATAAGGGAGCCTAGACATCTACCACCCCACTACCACTATCAGATTAGAGCCATAAGGGAGACTAGACATCTACCACCACACTACCACTATCAGATTAAGGCCATAAGGGAGACTAGACATCGACCACCCCACTATCAGACTAGAGCCATAAGGGAGACTAGACATCTACCACCCCACTACCACTATCAGATTAGAGCCATAAGGGAGACTAAACATCTACCACCCCACTACCACTATCAGATTAGAGCCATGAGGGAGACTAGACATCTACCACCCCACTACCACTATCAAATTAGAGCCATAAGGGAGACTAGACATCTACCACCCCACTATCAGATTAGAGCCATAAAGGAGACTAGACATCTACCACCCCACTACCACTATCAGATTAGAGCCATATGGGAGCCTAATCATCTACCACCCCACTACCACTATCAGATTGGAGCCATAAGGGAGACTAGACATCTACCACCCCACTACCACTATCAGATTGGAGCCATAAGGGAGACTAGACATCTACCACCCCACTACCACTACCAGATTAGAGCCATAAGGGAGACTAGACATCTACCAACCCACTACCACTTTCAAATTAGAGCCATAAGGGAGCCTAGACATCTACCACCCCACTACCACTATCAGATTAGAGCCATAAGGGAGACTAGACATCTACCACCCCACTATCAGATTAGAGCCATAAAGGAGACTAGACATCTACCACCCCACTACCACTATCAGATTAGAGCCATATGGGAGCCTATACATCTACCACCCCACTACCACTATCAGATTGGAGCCATAAGGGAGACTAGACATCTACCACCCCACTACCACTATCAGATTGGAGCCATAAGGGAGACTAAACATCTACCACCCCACTACCACTACAAGATTAGAGCCATAAGGGAGACTAGACATCTACCACCCCACTACCACTTTCAAATTAGAGCCATAAGGGAGCCTAGACATCTACCACCCCACTACCACTATCAGATTAGAGCCATAAGGGAGACTAGATATCTACCACCCCACTACCACTATCAGATTAGAGCCATAAGGGAGACCTGACATCTACCACCCCACTACCACTATAAAATTAGAGCCATAAGGGAGCCTAGACATCTACCACCCCACTACCACTATCAAATTAGAGCCATAAGGGAGCCTAGACATCTACCACCCCAGTACCACTATCAGATTAGAGCCATAAGGGAGACTAGACATCTACCACCACACTACCACTATCAGATTAAGGCCATAAGGGAGACTAGACATCTACCACCCCACTATCAGACTAGAGCCATAAGGGAGACTAGACATCTACCACCCCACTACCACTATCAGATTAGAGCCATAAGGGAGACTAAACATCTACCACCCCACTACCACTATCAGATTAGAGCCATGAGGGAGACTAGACATCTACCACCCCACTACCACTATCAAATTAGAGCCATAAGGGAGACTAGACATCTACCACCCCACTACCACTATCAGATTAGAGCCATAAGGGAGACTAGACATCTACCACCCCACTACCACTATCAAATTAGAGCCATAAGGGAGCCTAGACATCTACCACCCCAGGACCACTATCAGATTAGAGCCATAAGGGAGACTAGACATCTACCACCACACTACCA
This sequence comes from Salvelinus fontinalis, assembly GCF_029448725.1. Classification (NCBI taxonomy): domain Eukaryota; kingdom Metazoa; phylum Chordata; class Actinopteri; order Salmoniformes; family Salmonidae; genus Salvelinus; species Salvelinus fontinalis. The sequence goes on along the minus strand of NC_074665.1, from coordinate 9,453,585 downwards.
CTATCAGATTAAGGCCATAAGGGAGACTAGACATCTACCACCCCACTATCAGACTAGAGCCATAAGGGAGACTAGACATCTACCACCCCACTACCACTATCAGATTAGAGCCATAAGGGAGACTAAACATCTACCACCCCACTACCACTATCAGATTAGAGCCATGAGGGAGACTAGACATCTACCACCCCACTACCACTATCAAATTAGAGCCATAAGGGAGACTAGACATCTACCACCCCACTACCACTATCAGATTAGAGCCATAAGGGAGACTAGACATCTACCACCCCACTATCAGATTAGAGCCATAAAGGAGACTAGACATCTACCACCCCACTACCACTATCAGATTAGAGCCATAAGGGAGACTAGACATCTACCACCCCACTACCACTATCAGATTAGAACCATATGGGAGCCTAGACATCTACCACCCCACTACCACTATCAGATTAGAGCCATAAGGGAGACTAGACATCTACCACCACACTACCACTATCAGATTAAGGCCATAAGGGAGACTAGACATCTACCACCCCACTATCAGACTAGAGCCATAAGGGAGACTAGACATCTACCACCCCACTACCACTATCAGATTAGAGCCATAAGGGAGACTAAACATCTACCACCCCACTACCATTATCAGATTAGAGCCATGAGGGAGACTAGACATCTACCACCCCACTACCACTATCAAATTAGAGCCATAAGGGAGACTAGACATCTACCACCCCACTACCACTATCAGATTAGAGCCATAAGGGAGACTAGACATCTACCACCCCACTACCACTATCAAATTAGAGCCATAAGGGAGCCTAGACATCTACCACCCCAGGACCACTATCAGATTAGAGCCATAAGGGAGACTAGACATATACCACCACACTACCACTATCAGATTAAGGCCATAAGGGAGACTAGACATCTACCACCCCACTATCAGACTAGAGCCATAAGGGAGACTAGACATCTACCACCCCACTACCACTATCAGATTAGAGCCATAAGGGAGACTAAACATCTACCACCCCACTACCACTATCAGATTAGAGCCATGAGGGAGACTAGACATCTACCACCCCACTACCACTATCAAATTAGAGCCATAAGGGAGACTAGACATCTACCACCCCACTACCACTATCAGATTAGAGCCATAAGGGAGACTAGACATCTACCACCCCACTATCAGATTAGAGCCATAAAGGAGACTAGACATCTACCACCCCACTACCACTATCAGATTAGAGCCATAAGGGAGACTAGACATCTACCACCCCACTACCACTATCAGATTAGAGCCATATGGGAGCCTAGACATCTACCACCCCACTACCACTATCAGATTAGAGCCATAAGGGAGTCTAGACATCTACCACCCCACTACCACTATCAAATTAGAGCCATAATGGAGACTAGACATCTACCACCCCACTACCACTATCAGATTAGAGCCATAAGGGAGACTAGACATCTACCACCCCACTATCAGATTAGAGCCATAAAGGAGACTAGACATCTACCACCCCACTACCACTAACAGATTAGAGCCATAAGGGAGACTAGACATCTACCACCCCACTACCACTATCAAATTAGAGCCATAAGGGAGCCTAGACATCTACCACCCCACTACCACTATCAGATTAGAGCCATAAGGGAGACTAGACATCTACCACCCCACTACCACTATCAGATTAGAGCCATAAGGGAGACCTGACATCTACCACCCCACTACCACTATAAAATTAGAGCCATAAGGGAGCCTAGACATCTACCACCCGACTACCACTATCAGATTAAGGCCATAAGGGAGACTAGACATCTAACACCCAACTATCAGATTAGAGCCATAAGGGAGACTAGACATCTACCACCCCACTATCAGATTAGAGCCATAATGGAGACTAGACATCTACCACCCCACTACCACTATGAGATTAGAGCCATAAGGGAGACTAGACATCTACCACCCCACTACCACTATCAGATTGGAGCCACAAGGGAGACTAGACATCTACCACCCCACTACCACTATCAGATTAGAGCCATATGGGAGCCTATACATCTACCACCCCACTACCACTATCAGATTAGAGCCATAAGGGAGTCTAGACATCTACCACCCCACTACCACTATCAGATTGGAGCCATAAGGGAGAATAGACATCTACCACCCCACTACCACTATCAAATTAGAGCCATAAGGGAGACTAGACATCTACCACCCCACTACCACTATGAGATTAGAGCCATAAGGGAGACTAGATATCTACCACCCCACTACCACTATCAGATTAGAGCCATAAGGGAGACCTGACATCTACCACCCCACTACCACTATAAAATTAGAGCCATAAGGGAGCCTAGACATCTACCACCCCACTAACACTATAAAATTAGAGCCATAAGGGAGCCTAGACATCTACCACCCCACTACCACTATCAGATTAGAGCCATAAGGGAGACTAGACATCTACCACCACACTACCACTATCAGATTAAGGCCATAAGGGAGACTAGACATCGACCACCCCACTATCAGACTAGAGCCATAAGGGAGACTAGACATCTACCACCCCACTACCACTATCAGATTAGAGCCATAAGGGAGACTAGACATCTACCACCCCACTATCAGATTAGAGCCATAAAGGAGACTAGACATCTACCACCCCACTACCACTATCAGATTAGAGCCATATGGGAGCCTATACATCTACCACCCCACTACCACTATCAGATTGGAGCCATAAGGGAGACTAGACATCTACCACCCCACTACCACTATCAGATTGGAGCCATAAGGGAGACTAAACATCTACCACCCCACTACCACTACAAGATTAGAGCCATAAGGGAGACTAGACATCTACCAACCCACTACCACTTTCAAATTAGAGCCATAAGGGAGCCTAGACATCTACCACCCCACTACCACTATCAGATTAGAGCCATAAGGGAGACTAGATATCTACCACCCCACTACCACTATCAGATTAGAGCCATAAGGGAGACCTGACATCTACCACCCCACTACCACTATAAAATTAGAGCCATAAGGGAGCCTAGACATCTACCACCCCACTACCACTATCAAATTAGAGCCATAAGGGAGCCTAGACATCTACCACCCCAGTACCACTATCAGATTAGAGCCATAAGGGAGACTAGACATCTACCACCACACTACCACTATCAGATTAAGGCCATATGGAGACTAGACATCTACCACCCCACTATCAGACTAGAGCCATAAGGGAGACTAGACATCTACCACCCCACTACCACTATCAGATTAGAGCCATAAGGGAGACTAAACATCTACCACCCCACTACCACTATCAGATTAGAGCCATGAGGGAGACTAGACATCTACCACCCCACTACCACTATCAAATTAGAGCCATAAGGGAGACTAGACATCTACCACCCCACTACCACTATCAGATTAGAGCCATAAGGGAGACTAGACATCTACCACCCCACTACCACTATCAAATTAGAGCCATAAGGGAGCCTAGACATCTACCACCCCAGGACCACTATCAGATTAGAGCCATAAGGGAGACTAGACATCTACCACCACACTACCACTATCAGATTAAGGCCATAAGGGAGACTAGACATCTACCACCCCACTATCAGACTAGAGCCATAAGGGAGACTAGACATCTACCACCCCACTACCACTATCAGATTAGAGCCATAAGGGAGACTAAACATCTACCACCCCACTACCACTATCAGATTAGAGCCATGAGGGAGACTAGACATCTACCACCCCACTACCACTATCAGATTAGAGCCATAAGGGAGACTAGACATCTACCACCCCACTACCACTATCAGATTAGAGCCATAAGGGAGACTATACATCTACCACCCCACTACCACTATCAGATTAGAGCCATAAGGGAGACTAGACATCTACCACCCCACTACCACTATCAGATTAGAGCCATAAGGGAGACTAGACATCTACCACCCCACTTTCAGATTAGAGCCATAAGGGAGACTAGACATCTACCACCCACTATCAGATTAGAGCCATAAAGGAGACTAGACATCTACCACCCCACTACCACTATCAGATTAGAGCCATAAGGGAGACTAGACATCTACCACACGACTACCACTACCAGATTAGAGCCATAAGGGAGACTAGACATCTACCACCACACTACTACTATCAGATTAAGGCCATAAGGGAGACTAGACATCTACCACCCCACTATCAGACTAGAGCCATAAGGGAGACTAGACATCTACCACCCCACTACCACTATCAGATTAGAGCCATAAGGGAGACTAAACATCTACCACCCCACCATCAGATTAGAGCCATAAAGGAGACTAGACATCTACCACCCCACTACCACTATCAGATTAGAGCCATAAGGGAGTCTAGACATCTACCACACGACTCCCACTACCAGATTAGAGCCATAAGGGAGACTAGACATCTACCACCCCACTACCACTATCAGATTAGAGCCATAAGGGACACTAGACATCTTGCCACCCCACTATCAGATTAGAGCCATAAGGTAGTCTAGACATCTACCACCCCACTACCACTATCAGATTAGAGCCATAAGGGAAACTAGACAACTACCACCCCACTACCACTACCAGATTAGAGCCATAAGGGAGACTAGACATCTACCGCCCCACTACCACTATCAGATTAGAGCCATAAGGGAGACTAGACATCTACCACCCCACTACCACTATCAGATTAGAGCCATAAGGGAGACTAGACATCTACCACCCCACTACCACTATGAGATTAGAGCCATAAGGGAGACTAGACATCTACCACCCCACTACCACTATCAGATTGGAGCCATAAGGGAGACTAGACATCTACCACCCCACTACCACTATCAGATTAGAGCCATAAGGGAGACTAGACATCTACCACCCGACTACCACTACCAGATTAGAGCAATAAGGGAGACTAGACATCTACCACCCCACTACCACTATCAGATTAGAGCCATATGGGAGCCTATACATCTACCACCCCACTACCACTATGAGATTAGAGCCATAAGGGAGTCTAGACATCTACCACCCCACTACCACTATCAGATTAGAGCCATAAGGGAGCCTAGACATCTACCACCCCAGTACCACTATCAGATTAGAGCCATAAGGGAGACTAGACATCTACCACCACACTACCACTATCAGATTAAGGCCATAAGGGAGACTAGACATCTACCACCCCACTATCAGACTAGAGCCATAAGGGAGACTAGACATCTACCACCCCACTACCACTATCAGATTAGAGCCATAAGGGAGACTAAACATCTACCACCCCACTACCACTATCAGATTAGAGCCATGAGGGAGACTAGACATCTACCACCCCACTACCACTATCAAATTAGAGCCATAAGGGAGACTAGACATCTACCACCCCACTACCACTATCAGATTAGAGCCATAAGGGAGACTAGACATCTACCACCCCACTACCACTATCAAATTAGAGCCATAAGGGAGCCTAGACATCCACCACCCCAGGACCACTATCAGATTAGAGCCATAAGGGAGACTAGACATCTACCACCACACTACCACTATCAGATTAAGGCCATAAGGGAGACTAGACATCTACCACCCCACTATCAGACTAGAGCCATAAGGGAGACTAGACATCTACCACCCCACTACCACTATCAGATTAGAGCCATAAGGGAGACTAAACATCTACCACCCCACTACCACTATCAGATTAGAGCCATAAGGGAGCCTAGACATCTACCACCCCAGTACCACTATCAGATTAGAGCCATAAGGGAGACTAGACATCTACCACCACACTACCACTATCAGATTAAGGCCATAAGGGAGACTAGACATCTACCACCCCACTATCAGACTAGAGCCATAAGGGAGACTAGACATCTACCACCCCACTACCACTATCAGATTAGAGCCATAAGGGAGACTAAACATCTACCACCCCACTACCACTATCAGATTAGAGCCATGAGGGAGACTAGACATCTACCACCCCACTACCACTATCAAATTAGAGCCATAAGGGAGACTAGACATCTACCACCCCACTACCACTATCAGATTAGAGCCATAAGGGAGACTAGACATCTACCACCCCACTACCACTATCAAATTAGAGCCATAAGGGAGCCTAGACATCCACCACCCCAGGACCACTATCAGATTAGAGCCATATGGGAGACTAGACATCTACCACCACACTACCACTATCAGATTAAGGCCATAAGGGAGACTAGACATCTACCACCCCACTATCAGACTAGAGCCATAAGGGAGACTAGACATCTACCACCCCACTACCACTATCAGATTAGAGCCATAAGGGAGACTAAACATCTACCACCCCACTACCACTATCAGATTAGAGCCATGAGGGAGACTAGACATCTACCACCCCACTACCACTATCAAATTAGAGCCATAAGGGAGACTAGACATCTACCACCCCACTACCACTATCAGATTAGAGCCATAAGGGAGACTAGACATCTACCACCCCACTATCAGATTAGAGTCATAAAGGAGACTAGACATCTACCACCCCACTACCACTATCAGATTAGAGCCATAAGGGAGACTAGACATCTACCACCCCACTACCACTATCAGATTAGAGCCATATGGGAGCCTAGACATCTACCACCCCACTACCACTATCAGATTAGAGCCATAAGGGAGTCTAGACATCTACCACCCCACTACCACTATCAAATTAGAGCCATAAGGGAGACTAGACATCTACCACCCCACTACCACTATCAGATTAGAGCCATAAGGGAGACTAGACATCTACCACCCCACTACCACTATCAGATTGGAGCCATAAGGGAGACTAGACATCTACCACCCCACTACCACTACCAGATTAGAGCCATAAGGGAGACTAGACATCTACCACCCTACTACCACTATCAGATTAGAGCCATAAGGGAGACTAGACATCTACCACCCCACTATCAGATTAGAACCATAAAGGAGACTAGACATCTACCACCCCACTACCACTATCAGATTAGAGCCATAAGGGAGACTATACATCTACCACCCCACTACCACTATCAGATTAGAGCCATAAGGGAGACTAGACATCTACCACCCCACTACCACTATCAGATTAGAGCCATAAGGGAGACTAGACATCTACCACCCCACTTTCAGATTAGAGCCATAAGGGAGACTAGACATCTACCATCCCACTATCAGATTAGAGCCATAAAGGAGACTAGACATCTACCACCCCACTACCACTATCAGATTAGAGCCATAAGGGAGACTAGACATCTACCACACGACTACCACTACCAGATTAGAGCCATAAGGGAGACTAGACATCTACCACCCCACTACCACTATCAGATTAGAGCCATAAGGGAGACTAGACATCTTGCCACCCCACTATCAGATTAGAGCCATAAGGGAGTCTAGACATCTACCACCCCACTACCACTATCAGATTAGAGCCATAAGGGAGACTAGACAACTACCACCCCACTACCACTACCAGATATGAGCCATAAGGGAGACTAGACATCTACCGCCCCACTACCACTATCAGATTAGAGCCATAAGGGAGACTAGACATCTACCACCCCACTACCACTATAAGATTAGAGCCATAAGGGAGACTAGACATCTACCACCCCACTACCACTATGAGATTAGAGCCATAAGGGAGACTAGACATCTACCACCACACTACCACTATCAGATTGGAGCCATAAGGGAGACTAGACATCTACCACCCCACTACCACTATCAGATTAGAGCCATAAGGGAGACTAGACATCTACCACCACACTACTACTATCAGATTAAGGCCATAAGGGAGACTAGACATCTACCACCCCACTATCAGACTAGAGCCATAAGGGAGACTAGACATCTACCACCCCACTACCACTATCAGATTAGAGCCATAAGGGAGACTAAACATCTACCACCCCACCATCAGATTAGAGCCATAAAGGAGACTAGACATCTACCACCCCACTACCACTATCAGATTAGAGCCATAAGGGAGACTAGACATCTACCACACGACTACCACTACCAGATTAGAGCCATAAGGGAGACTAGACATCTACCACCCCACTACCACTATCAGATTAGAGCCATAAGGGACACTAGACATCTTGCCACCCCACTATCAGATTAGAGCCATAAGGGAGTCTAGACATCTACCACCCCACTACCACTATCAGATTAGAGCCATAAGGGAGACTAGACAACTACCACCCCACTACCACTACCAGATTAGAGCCATAAGGGAGACTAGACATCTACCGCCCCACTACCACTATCAGATTAGAGCCATAAGGGAGACTAGACATTTACCACCCCACTACCACTATCAGATTAGAGCCATAAGGGAGACTAGACATCTACCACCCCACTACCACTATGAGATTAGAGCCATAAGGGAGACTAGACATCTACCACCCCACTACCACTATCAGATTGGAGCCATAAGGGAGACTAGACATCTACCACCCCACTACCACTATCAGATTAGAGCCATAAGGGAGCTAGACATCTACCACCCGACTACCACTACCAGATTAGAGCCATAAGGGAGACTAGACATCTACCACCCCACTACCACTATCAGATTAGAGCCATAAGGGAGACTAGACATCTACCACCCCACTACCACTATCAGATTGGAGCCATAAGGGAGACTAGACATCTACCACCCCACTACCACTACCAGAGTAGAGCCATAAGGGAGACTAGACATCTACCACCCCACTACCACTATCAGATTAGAGCTATAAGGGAGACTAGACATCTACCACCCAACTATCAGATTGGAGCCATAAAGGAGACTAGACATCTACCACCCCACTACCACTATCAGATTAGAGCCATAAGGGAGACTAGCCATCTACCACCCCACTACCACTACCAGATTAGAGCCATAAGGGAGACTAGACATCTACCACCCCACTACCACTATCAGATTAGAGCCATAAGGGAGTCTAGACATCTACCACCCCACTATCAGATTAGAGCCATAAAGGAGACTAGACATCTACCACCCCACTACCACTATCAAATTAGAGCTATAAGGGAGACTAGACATCTACCACCCCACTACCACTATCAGATTAGAGCCATAAGGGAGTCTAGACATCTACCACCCCACTATCAGATTAGAGCCATAAAGGAGACTAGACATCTACCACCCCACTACCACTATCAGATTAGAGCCATAAGGGAGACTAGACATCTACCACCCCACTACCACTATCAGATTAGAGCCATAAGGGAGCCTAGACATCTACCACCCCACTACCACTATCAGATTAGAGCCATAAGGGAGTCTAGACATCTACCACCCCACTACCACTATCAAATTAGAGCCATAAGGGAGACTAGACATCTACCACCCCACTACCACTATCAGATTAGAGCCATAAGGGAGACTAGACATCTACCAGCCCACTACCACTATCAGATTGGAGCCATAAGGGAGACTAGACATCTACCACCCCACTACCACTACCAGATTAGAGCCATAAGGGAGACTAGACATCTACCACCCTACTACCACTATCAGATTAGAGCCATAAGGGAGACTAGACATCTACCACCCCACTATCAGATTAGAACCATAAAGGAGACTAGACATCTACCAACCCACTACCACTATCAGATTAGAGCCATAAGGGAGACTAGACATCTACCACCCCACTACCACTATCAGATTAGAGTCATAAGGGAGACTAGACATCTACCACCCCACTACCACTATCAGATTAGAGCCATAAGGGAGACTAGACATCTACCACCCCACTATCAGATTAGAGCCATAAGGGAGACTAGACATCTACCACCCCACTATCAGATTAGAGCCATAAAGGAGACTAGACATCTACCACCCCACTACCACTATCAGATTAGAGCCATAAGGGAGACTAGACAACTACCACCCCACTACCACTACCAGATTAGAGCCATAAGGGAGACTAGACATCTACCGCCCCACTACCACTATCAGATTAGAGCCATAAGGGAGACTAGACATTTACCACCCCACTACCACTATCAGATTAGAGCCATAAGGGAGACTAGACATCTACCACCCCACTACCACTATGAGATTAGAGCCATAAGGGAGACTAGACATCTACCACCCCACTACCACTATCAGATTGGAGCCATAAGGGAGACTAGACATCTACCACCCCACTACCACTATCAGATTAGAGCCATAAGGGAGACTAGACATCTACCACCCGACTACCACTACCAGATTAGAGCCATAAGGGAGACTAGACATCTACCACCCCACTACCACTATCAGATTAGAGCCATAAGGGAGACTAGACATCTACCACCCCACTACCACTATCAGATTGGAGCCATAAGGGAGACTAGACATCTACCACCCCACTATCAGATTAGAGCCATAAGGGAGACTAGACATCTACCACCCCACTATCAGATTAGAGCCATAAAGGAGACTAGACATCTACCACCCCACTACCACTATCAGATTAGAGCCATAAGGGAGACTAGACAACTACCACCCCACTACCACTACCAGATTAGAGCCATAAGGGAGACTAGACATCTACCGCCCCACTACCACTATCAGATTAGAGCCATAAGGGAGACTAGACATTTACCACCCCACTACCACTATCAGATTAGAGCCATAAGGGAGACTAGACATCTACCACCCCACTACCACTATGAGATTAGAGCCATAAGGGAGACTAGACATCTACCACCCCACTACCACTATCAGATTGGAGCCATAAGGGAGACTAGACATCTACCACCCCACTACCACTATCAGATTAGAGCCATAAGGGAGACTAGACATCTACCACCCGACTACCACTACCAGATTAGAGCCATAAGGGAGACTAGACATCTACCACCCCACTACCACTATCAGATTAGAGCCATAAGGGAGACTAGACATCTACCACCCCACTACCACTATCAGATTGGAGCCATAAGGGAGACTAGACATCTACCACCCCACTACCACTACCAGAGTAGAGCCATAAGGGAGACTAGACATCTACCACCCCACTACCACTATCAGATTAGAGCTATAAGGGAGACTAGACATCTACCACCCAACTATCAGATTGGAGCCATAAAGGAGACTAGACATCTACCACCCCACTACCACTATCAGATTAGAGCCATAAGGGAGACTAGCCATCTACCACCCCACTACCACTACCAGATTAGAGCCATAAGGGAGACTAGACATCTACCACCCCACTACCACTATCAGATTAGAGCCATAAGGGAGTCTAGACATCTACCACCCCACTATCAGATTAGAGCCATAAAGGAGACTAGACATCTACCACCCCACTACCACTATCAAATTAGAGCTATAAGGGAGACTAGACATCTACCACCCCACTACCACTATCAGATTAGAGCCATAAGGGAGTCTAGACATCTACCACCCCACTATCAGATTAGAGCCATAAAGGAGACTAGACATCTACCACCCCACTACCACTATCAGATTAGAGCCATAAGGGAGACTAGACATCTACCACCCCACTACCACTATCAGATTAGAGCCATAAGGGAGCCTAGACATCTACCACCCCACTACCACTATCAGATTAGAGCCATAAGGGAGTCTAGACATCTACCACCCCACTACCACTATCAAATTAGAGCCATAAGGGAGACTAGACATCTACCACCCCACTACCACTATCAGATTAGAGCCATAAGGGAGACTAGACATCTACCACCCCACTACCACTATCAGATTGGAGCCATAAGGGAGACTAGACATCTACCACCCCACTACCACTACCAGATTAGAGCCATAAGGGAGACTAGACATCTACCACCCTACTACCACTATCAGATTAGAGCCATAAGGGAGACTAGACATCTACCACCCCACTATCAGATTAGAACCATAAAGGAGACTAGACATCTACCAACCCACTACCACTATCAGATTAGAGCCATAAGGGAGACTAGACATCTACCACCCCACTACCACTATCAGATTAGAGTCATAAGGGAGACTAGACATCTACCACCCCACTACCACTATCAGATTAGAGCCATAAGGGAGACTAGACATCTACCACCCCACTATCAGATTAGAGCCATAAGGGAGACTAGACATCTACCACCCCACTATCAGATTAGAGCCATAAAGGAGACTAGACATCTACCACCCCACTACCACTATCAGATTAGAGCCATAAGGGAGACTAGACATCTACCACACGACTACCACTACCAGATTAGAGCCATAAGGGAGACTAGACATCTACCACCCCACTACCACTATCAGATTAGAGCATAAGGGAGACTAGACATCTTGCCACCCCACTATCAGATTAGAGCCATAAGGGAGTCTAGACATCTACCACCCCACTACCACTATCAGATTAGAGCCATAAGGGAGACTAGACAACTACCACCCCACTACCACTACCAGATTAGAGCCATAAAGGAGACTAGACATCTACCGCCCCACTACCACTATCAGATTAGAGCCATAAGGGAGACTAGACATCTACCACCCCACTACCACTATCAGATTAGAGCCATAAGGGAGACTAGACATCTACCACCCCACTACCACTATGAGATTAGAGCCATAAGGGAGACTAGACATCTACCACCCCACTACCACTATCAGATTGGAGCCATAAGGGAGACTAGACATCTACCACCCCACTACCACTATCAGATTAGAGCCATAAGGGAGACTAGACATCTACCACCACACTACCACTATCAGATTAAGGCCATAAGGGAGACTAGACATCTACCACCCCACTATCAGACTAGAGCCATAAGGGAGACTAGACATCTACCACCCCACTACCACTATCAGATTAGAGCCATAAGGGAGACTAAACATCTACTACCCCACCCCACCATCAGATTAGAGCCATAAAGGAGACTAGACATCTACCACCCCACTACCACTATCAGATTAGAGCCATAAGGGAGACTAGACATCTACCACACGACTACCACTACCAGATTAGAGCCATAAGGGAGACTAGACATCTACCACCCCACTACCACTATCAGATTGGAGCCATAAGGGAGACTAGACATCTACCACCCCACTACCACTATCAGATTAGAGCCATAAGGGAGACTAGACATCTACCACCACACTACCACTATCAGATTAAGGCCATAAGGGAGACTAAACATCTACCACCCCACTATCAGACTAGAGCCATAAGGGAGACTAGACATCTACCACCCCACTACCACTATCAGATTAGAGCCATAAGGGAGACTAAACATCTACCACCCCACCCCACCATCAGATTAGAGCCATAAAGGAGACTAGACATCTACCACCCCACTACCACTATCAGATTAGAGCCATAAGGGAGACTAGACATCTACCACACGACTACCACTACCAGATTAGAGCCATAAGGGAGACTAGACATCTACCACCCCACTACCACTATCAGATTAGAGCCATAAGGGACACTAGACATCTTGCCACCCCACTATCAGATTAGAGCCATAAGGGAGTCTAGACATCTACCACCCCACTACCACTATCAGATTAGAGCCATAAGGGAGACTAGACAACTACCACCCCACTACCACTACCAGATTAGAGCCATAAGGGAGACTAGACATCTACCGCCCCACTACCACTATCAGATTAGAGCCATAAGGGAGACTAGACATCTACCACCCCACTACCACTATCAGATTAGAGCCATAAGGGAGCCTATACATCTACCACCCCACTACCACTATGAGATTAGAGCCATAAGGGAGTCTAGACATCTACCACCCCACTACCACTATCAGATTAGAGCCATAAGGGAGACTAGACATCTACCACCCCACTACCACTATCAGATTGGAGCCATAAGGGAGACTAGACATCTACCACCCCACTACCACTACCAGAGTAGAGCCATAAGGGAGACTAGACATCTACCACCCCACTACCACTATCAGATTAGAGCTATAAGGGAGACTAGACATCTACCACCCAACTATCAGATTGGAGCCATAAAGGAGACTAGACATCTACCACCCCACTACCACTATCAGATTAGAGCCATAAGGGAGACTAGCCATCTACCACCCCACTACCACTACCAGATTAGAGCCATAAGGGAGACTAGACATCTACCACCCCACTACCACTATCAGATTAGAGCCATAAGGGAGTCTAGACATCTACCACCCCACTATCAGATTAGAGCCATAAAGGAGACTAGACATCTACCACCCCACTACCACTATCAAATTAGAGCTATAAGGGAGACTAGACATCTACCACCCCACTACCACTATCAGATTAGAGCCATAAGGGAGTCTAGACATCTACCACCCCACTATCAGATTAGAGCCATAAAGGAGACTAGACATCTACCACCCCACTACCACTACCAGATTAGAGCCATAAGGGAGACTAGACATCTACCACCCCACTACCACTATCAAATTAGAGCCATAAGGGAGCCTAGACATCTACCACCCCACTACCACTATCAGATTAGAGCCATAAGGGAGACTAGACATCTACCACCCCACTACCACTATCAGATTAGAGCCATAAGGGAGACCTGACATCTACCACCCCACTACCACTATAAAATTAGAGCCATAAGGGGGCCTAGACATCTACCACCCGACTACCACTATCAGATTAAGGCCATAAGGGAGAATAGACATCTACCACCCAACTATCAGATTAGAGCCATAAGGGAGACTAGACATCTACCACCCCACTATCAGATTAGAGCCATAATGGAGACTAGACATCTACCACCCCACTACAACTATGATATTAGAGCCATAAGGGAGACTAGACATCTACCACCCCACTACCACTATCAGATTGGAGCCATAAGGGAGACTAGACATCTACCACCCCACTATCAGATTAGAGCCATAAGGGAGACTAGACATCTACCACCCCACTACCACTATCAGATTAGAGCCATAAGGGAGACCTGACATCTACCACCCCACTACCACTATCAAATTAGAGCCATAAGGGAGACTAGACATCTACCACCCCACTACCACTATGAGATTAGAGCCATAAGGGAGACTAGATATCTACCACCCCACTACCACTATCAGATTAGAGCCATAAGGGAGACCTGACATCTACCACCCCACTACCACTAAAAAATTAGAGCCATAAGGGAACCTAGACATCTACCACCCCACTAACACTATAAAATTAGAGCCATAAGGGAGCCTAGACATCTACCACTCCACTACCACTATCAGATTAGAGCCATAAGGGAGACTAGACATCTACCACCACACTACCACTATCAGATTAAGGCCAAAAGGGAGACTAGACATCTACCACCCCACTATCAGACTAGAGCCATAAGGGAGACTAGACATCTACCACCCCACTACCACTATCAGATTAGAGCCATAAGGGAGACTAAACATCTACCACCCCACTACCACTATCAGATTAGAGCCATGAGGGAGACTAGACATCTACCACCCCACTATCACTATCAAATTAGAGCCATAAGGGAGACTAGACATCTACCACCCCACTATCAGATTAGAGCCATAAAGGAGACTAGACATCTACCACCCCACTACCACTATCAGATTAGAGCCATATGGGAGCCTATACATCTACCACCCCACTACCACTATCAGATTGGAGCCATAAGGGAGACTAGACATCTACCACCCCACTACCACTACCAGATTAGAGCCATAAGGGAGACTAGACATCTACCACCCCACTACCACTATCAGATTAGAGCCATAAGGGAGACTAGACATCTACCACCCCACTACCACTATGAGATTAGAGCCATAAGGGAGACTAGACATCTACCACCCCACTACCACTATCAGATTGGAGCCATAAGGGAGACTAGACATCTACCACCCCACTACCACTATCAGATTAGAGCCATAAGGGAGACTAGACATCTACCACCACACTACCACTATCAGATTAAGGCCATAAGGGAGACTAGACATCTACCACCCCACTATCAGACTAGAGCCATAAGGGAGACTAGACATCTACCACCCCACTACCACTATCAGATTAGAGCCATAAGGGAGACTAAACATCTACCACCCCACCCCACCATCAGATTAGAGCCATAAAGGAGACTAGACATCTACCACCCCACTACCACTATCAGATTAGAGCCATAAGGGAGACTAGACATCTACCACACGACTACCACTACCAGATTAGAGCCATAAGGGAGACTAGACATCTACCACCCCACTACCACTATCAGATTGGAGCCATAAGGGAGACTAGACATCTACCACCCCACTACCACTATCAGATTAGAGCCATAAGGGAGACTAGACATCTACCACCACACTACCACTATCAGATTAAGGCCATAAGGGAGACTAGACATCTACCACCCCACTATCAGACTAGAGCCATAAGGGAGACTAGACATCTACCACCCCACTACCACTATCAGATTAGAGCCATAAGGGAGACTAAACATCTACCACCCCACCCCACCATCAGATTAGAGCCATAAAGGAGACTAGACATCTACCACCCCACTACCACTATCAGATTAGAGCCATAAGGGAGACTAGACATCTACCACACGACTACCACTACCAGATTAGAGCCATAAGGGAGACTAGACATCTACCACCCCACTACCACTATCAGATTAGAGCCATAAGGGACACTAGACATCTTGCCACCCCACTATCAGATTAGAGCCATAAGGGAGTCTAGACATCTACCACCCCACTACCACTATCAGATTAGAGCCATAAGGGAGACTAGACAACTACCACCCCACTACCACTACCAGATTAGAGCCATAAGGGAGACTAGACATCTACCGCCCCACTACCACTATGAGATTAGAGCCATAAGGGAGACTAGACATCTACCACCCCACTACCACTATCAGATTAGAGCCATAAGGGAGACTAGACATCTACCACCCGACTACCACTACCAGATTAGAGCCATAAGGGAGACTAGACATCTACCACCCCACTACCACTATCAGATTAGAGCCATATGGGAGCCTATACATCTACCACCCCACTACCACTATGAGATTAGAGCCATAAGGGAGTCTAGACATCTACCACCCCACTACCACTATCAGATTAGAGCCATAAGGGAGACTAGACATCTACCACCCCACTACCACTATCAGATTGGAGCCATAAGGGAGACTAGACATCTACCACCCCACTACCACTACCAGAGTAGAGCCATAAGGGAGACTAGACATCTACCACCCCACTACCACTATCAGATTAGAGCTATAAGGGAGACTAGACATCTACCACCCAACTATCAGATTGGAGCCATAAAGGAGACTAGACATCTACCACCCCACTACCACTATCAAATTAGAGCTATAAGGGAGACTAGACATCTACCACCCCACTACCACTATCAGATTAGAGCCATAAGGGAGTCTAGACATCTACCACCCCACTATCAGATTAGAGCCATAAAGGAGACTAGACATCTACCACCCCACTACCACTACCAGATTAGAGCCATAAGGGAGACTAGACATCTACCACCCCACTACCACTATCAAATTAGAGCCATAAGGGAGCCTAGACATCTACCACCCCACTACCACTATCAGATTAGAGCCATAAGGGAGACTAGACATCTACCACCCCACTACCACTATCAGATCAGAGCCATAAGGGAGACCTGACATCTACCACCCCACTACCACTATAAAATTAGAGCCATAAGGGGGCCTAGACATCTACCACCCGACTACCACTATCAGATTAAGGCCATAAGGGAGACTAGACATCTACCACCCAACTATCAGATTAGAGCCATAAGGGAGACTAGACATCTACCACCCCACTATCAGATTAGAGCCATAATGGAGACTAGACATCTACCACCCCACTACCACTATGAGATTAGAGCCATAAGGGAGACTAGACATCTACCACCCCACTACCACTATCAGATTGGAGCCATAAGGGAGACTAGACATCTACCACCCCACTATCAGATTAGAGCCATAAGGGAGACTAGACATCTACCACCCCACTACCACTATCAGATTAGAGCCATAAGGGAGACCTGACATCTACCACCCCACTACCACTATCAAATTAGAGCCATAAGGGAGACTAGACATCTACCACCCCACTACCACTATGAGATTAGAGCCATAAGGGAGACTAGATATCTACCACCCCACTACCACTATCAGATTAGAGCCATAAGGGAGACCTGACATCTACCACCCCACTACCACTATAAAATTAGAGCCATAAGGGAACCTAGACATCTACCACCCCACTAACACTATAAAATTAGAGCCATAAGGGAGCCTAGACATCTACCACCCCGCTACCACTATCAGATTAGAGCCATAAGGGAGACTAGACATCTACCACCACACTACCACTATCAGATTAAGGCCAAAAGGGAGACTAGACATCTACCACCCCACTATCAGACTAGAGCCATAAGGGAGACTAGACATCTACCACCCCACTACCACTATCAGATTAGAGCCATGAGGGAGACTAGACATCTACCACCCCACTATCACTATCAAATTAGAGCCATAAGGGAGACTAGACATCTACCACCCCACTATCAGATTAGAGCCATAAAGGAGACTAGACATCTACCACCCCACTACCACTATCAGATTAGAGCCATAAGGGAGACTAAACATCTACCACCCCACTACCACTATCAGATTAGAGCCATGAGGGAGACTAGACATCTACCACCCCACTATCACTATCAAATTAGAGCCATAAGGGAGACTAGACATCTACCACCCCACTATCAGATTAGAGCCATAAAGGAGACTAGACATCTACCACCCCACTACCACTATCAGATTAGAGCCTTATGGGAGCCTATTCATCTACCACCCCACTACCACTATCAGATTGGAGCCATAAGGGAGACTAGACATCTACCACCCCACTACCACTACCAGATTAGAGCCATAAGGGAGACCAGACATCTACCACCCCACTACCACTATCAGATTAGAGCCATAAGGGAGACTAGACAACTACCACCCCACTACCACTACCAGATTAGAGCCATAAGGGAGACTAGACATCTACCGCCCCACTACCACTATCAGATTGGAGCCATAAGGGAGACTAGACATCTACCACCCCACTACCACTACCAGAGTAGAGCCATAAGGGAGACTAGACATCTACCACCCCACTACCACTATCAGATTAGAGCTATAAGGGAGACTAGACATCTACCACCCAACTATCAGATTGGAGCCATAAAGGAGACTAGACATCTACCACCCCACTACCACTATCAAATTAGAGCTATAAGGGAGACTAGACATCTACCACCCCACTACCACTATCAGATTAGAGCCATAAGGGAGTCTAGACATCTACCACCCCACTATCAGATTAGAGCCATAAAGGAGACTAGACATCTACCACCCCACTACCACTACCAGATTAGAGCCATAAGGGAGACTAGACATCTACCACCCCACTACCACTATCAAATTAGAGCCATAAGGGAGCCTAGACATCTACCACCCCACTACCACTATCAGATTAGAGCCATAAGGGAGACTAGACATCTACCACCCCACTACCACTATCAGATTAGAGCCATAAGGGAGACCTGACATCTACCACCCCACTACCACTATAAAATTAGAGCCATAAGGGGGCCTAGACATCTACCACCCGACTACCACTATCAGATTAAGGCCATAAGGGAGACTAGACATCTACCACCCAACTATCAGATTAGAGCCATAAGGGAGACTAGACATCTACCACCCCACTATCAGATTAGAGCCATAATGGAGACTAGACATCTACCACCCCACTACCACTATGAGATTAGAGCCATAAGGGAGACTAGACATCTACCACCCCACTACCACTATCAGATTGGAGCCATAAGGGAGACTAGACATCTACCACCCCACTATCAGATTAGAGCCATAAGGGAGACTAGACATCTACCACCCCACTACCACTATCAGATTAGAGCCATAAGGGAGACCTGACATCTACCACCCCACTACCACTATCAAATTAGAGCCATAAGGGAGACTAGACATCTACCACCCCACTACCACTATGAGATTAGAGCCATAAGGGAGACTAGATATCTACCACCCCACTACCACTATCAGATTAGAGCCATAAGGGAGACCTGACATCTACAACCCCACTACCACTATAAAATTAGAGCCATAAGGGAACCTAGACATCTACCACCCCACTAACACTATAAAATTAGAGCCATAAGGGAGCCTAGACATCTACCACCCCACTACCACTATCAGATTAGAGCCATAAGGGAGACTAGACATCTACCACCACACTACCACTATCAGATTAAGGCCAAAAGGGAGACTAGACATCTACCACCCCACTATCAGACTAGAGCCATAAGGGAGACTAGACATCTACCACCCCACTACCACTATCAGATTAGAGCCATAAGGGAGACTAAACATCTACCACCCCACTACCACTATCAGATTAGAGCCATGAGGGAGACTAGACATCTACCACCCCACTATCACTATCAAATTAGAGCCATAAGGGAGACTAGACATCTACCACCCCACTATCAGATTAGAGCCATAAAGGAGACTAGACATCTACCACCCCACTACCACTATCAGATTAGAGCCATATGGGAGCCTATACATCTACCACCCCACTACCACTATCAGATTGGAGCCATAAGGGAGACTAGACATCTACCACCCCACTACCACTACCAGATTAGAGCCATAAGGGAGACCAGACATCTACCACCCCACTACCACTATCAGATTAGAGCCATAAGGGAGACTAGACAACTACCACCCCACTACCACTACCAGATTAGAGCCATAAGGGAGACTAGACATCTACCGCCCCACTACCACTATCAGATTAGAGCCATAAGGGAGACTAGACATCTACCACCCCACTACCACTATCAGATTAGAGCCATAAGGGAGACTAGACATCTACCACCCCACTACCACTATGAGATTAGAGCCATAAGGGAGACTAGACATCTACCACCCCACTACCACTATCAGATTGGAGCCATAAGGGAGACTAGCCATCTACCACCCCACTACCACTATGAGATTAGAGCCATAAGGGAGACTAGACATCTACCACCCCACTACCACTATCAGATTGGAGCCATAAGGGAGACTAGACATCTACCACCCCACTATCAGATTAGAGCCATAAGGGAGACTAGACATCTACCACCCCACTACCACTATCAGATTAGAGCCATAAGGGAGACCTGACATCTACCACCCCACTACCACTATCAAATTAGAGCCATAAGGGAGACTAGACATCTACCACCCCACTACCACTATGAGATTAGAGCCATAAGGGAGACTAGATATCTACCACCCCACTACCACTATCAGATTAGAGCCATAAGGGAGACCTGACATCTACAACCCCACTACCACTATAAAATTAGAGCCATAAGGGAACCTAGACATCTACCACCCCACTAACACTATAAAATTAGAGCCATAAGGGAGCCTAGACATCTACCACCCCACTACCACTATCAGATTAGAGCCATAAGGGAGACTAGACATCTACCACCACACTACCACTATCAGATTAAGGCCAAAAGGGAGACTAGACATCTACCACCCCACTATCAGACTAGAGCCATAAGGGAGACTAGACATCTACCACCCCACTACCACTATCAGATTAGAGCCATAAGGGAGACTAAACATCTACCACCCCACTACCACTATCAGATTAGAGCCATGAGGGAGACTAGACATCTACCACCCCACTATCACTATCAAATTAGAGCCATAAGGGAGACTAGACATCTACCACCCCACTATCAGATTAGAGCCATAAAGGAGACTAGACATCTACCACCCCACTACCACTATCAGATTAGAGCCATATGGGAGCCTATACATCTACCACCCCACTACCACTATCAGATTGGAGCCATAAGGGAGACTAGACATCTACCACCCCACTACCACTACCAGATTAGAGCCATAAGGGAGACCAGACATCTACCACCCCACTACCACTATCAGATTAGAGCCATAAGGGAGACTAGACAACTACCACCCCACTACCACTACCAGATTAGAGCCATAAGGGAGACTAGACATCTACCGCCCCACTACCACTATCAGATTAGAGCCATAAGGGAGACTAGACATCTACCACCCCACTACCACTATCAGATTAGAGCCATAAGGGAGACTAGACATCTACCACCCCACTACCACTATGAGATTAGAGCCATAAGGGAGACTAGACATCTACCACCCCACTACCACTATCAGATTGGAGCCATAAGGGAGACTAGCCATCTACCACCCCACTACCACTATCAGATTAGAGCCATAAGGGAGACTAGACATCTACCACCACACTACCACTATCAGATTAAGGCCATAAGGGAGACTAGACATCTACCACCCCACTATCAGACTAGAGCCATAAGGGAGACTAGACATCTACCACCCCACTACCACTATCAGATTAGAGCCATAAGGGAGACTAAACATCTACCACCCCACCCCACCATCAGATTAGAGCCATAAAGGAGACTAAACATCTACCACCCCACTACCACTATCAGATTAGAGCCATAAGGGAGACTAGACATCTACCACACGACTACCACTACCAGATTAGAGCCATAGAGGAGACTAGACATCTACCACCCCACTACCACTATCAGATTAGAGCCATAAGGGACACTAGACATCTTGCCACCCCACTATCAGATTAGAGCCATAAGGGAGTCTAGACATCTACCACCCCACTACCACTATCAGATTAGAGCCATAAGGGAGACTAGACATCTACCACCCCACTACCACTACCAGATTAGAGCCATAAGGGAGACTAGACATCTACCGCCCCACTACCACTATCAGATTAGAGCCATAAGGGAGACTAGACATCTACCACCCCACTACCACTATCAGATTAGAGCCATAAGGGAGACTAGACATCTACCACCCCACTACCACTATGAGATTAGAGCCATAAGGGAGACTAGACATCTACCACCCCACTACCACTACCAGATTAGAGCCATAAGGGAGACCAGACATCTACCACCCCACTACCACTATCAGATTAGAGCCATAAGGGAGCCTAGACAACTACCACCCCACTACCACTACCAGATTAGAGCCATAAGGGAGACTAGACATCTACCGCCCCACTACCACTATCAGATTAGAGCCATAAGGGAGACTAGACATCTACCACCCCACTACCACTATCAGATTAGAGCCGTAAGGGAGACTAGACATCTACCACCCCACTACCACTATGAGATTAGAGCCATAAGGGAGACTAGACATCTACCACCCCACTACCACTATCAGATTGGAGCCATAAGGGAGACTAGCCATCTACCACCCCACTACCACTATCAGATTAGAGCCATAAGGGAGACTAGACATCTACCACCACACTACCACTATCAGATTAAGGCCATAAGGGAGACTAGACATCTACCACCCCACTATCAGACTAGAGCCATAAGGGAGACTAGACATCTACCACCCCACTACCACTATCAGATTAGAGCCATAAGGGAGACTAAACATCTACCACCCCACCCCACCATCAGATTAGAGCCATAAAGGAGACTAAACATCTACCACCCCACTACCACTATCAGATTAGAGCCATAAGGGAGACTAGACATCTACCACACGACTACCACTACCAGATTAGAGCCATAGAGGAGACTAGACATCTACCACCCCACTACCACTATCAGATTAGAGCCATAAGGGACACTAGACATCTTGCCACCCCACTATCAGATTAGAGCCATAAGGGAGTCTAGACATCTACCACCCCACTACCACTATCAGATTAGAGCCATAAGGGAGACTAGACATCTACCACCCCACTACCACTACCAGATTAGAGCCATAAGGGAGACTAGACATCTACCGCCCCACTACCACTATCAGATTAGAGCCATAAGGGAGACTAGACATCTACCACCCCACTACCACTATCAGATTAGAGCCATAAGGGAGACTAGACATCTACCACCCCACTACCACTATGAGATTAGAGCCATAAGGGAGACTAAACATCTACCATCCCACTACCACTATCAGATTGGAGACATAAGGGAGACTAGACATCTACCACCCCACTACCACTATCAGATTAGAGCCATAAGGGAGACTAGACATCTACCACCCGACTACCACTACCAGATTAGAGCCATAAGGGAGACTAGACATCTACCACCCCACTACCACTATCAGATTAGAGCCATATGGGAGCCTATACATCTACCACCCCACTACCACTATGAGATTAGAGCCATAAGGGAGTCTAGACATCTACCACCCCACTACCACTATCAGATTAGAGCCATAAGGGAGACTAGACATCTACCACCCCACTACCACTATCAGATTGGAGCCATAAGGGAGACTAGACATCTACCACCCCACTACCACTATCAGATTAGAGCTATAAGGGAGACTAGACATCTACCACCCAACTATCAGATTGGAGCCATAAAGGAGACTAGACATCTACCACCCCACTACCACTATCAGATTAGAGCCATAAGGGAGACTAGCCATCTACCACCCCACTACCACTACCAGATTAGAGCCATAAGGGAGACTAGACATCTACCACCCCACTACCACTATCAGATTAGAGCCATAAGGGAGTCTAGACATCTACCACCCCACTATCAGATTAGAGCCATAAAGGAGACTAGACATCTACCACCCCACTACCACTATCAGATTAGAGCCATAAGGGAGACTAGACATCTACCACACGACTACCACTACCAGATTAGAGCCATAAGGGAGACTAGACATCTACCACCCCACTACCACTATCAGATTAGAGCCATAAGGGACACTAGACATCTTGCCACCCCACTATCAGATTAGAGCCATAAGGGAGTCTAGACATCTACCACCCCACTACCACTATCAGATTAGAGCCATAAGGGAGACTAGACAACTACCACCCCACTACCACTACCAGATTAGAGCCATAAGGGAGACTAGACATCTACCGCCCCACTACCACTATCAGATTAGAGCCATAAGGGAGACTAGACATCTACCACCCCACTACCACTATCAGATTAGAGCCATAAGGGAGACTAGACATCTACCACCCCACTACCACTATGAGATTAGAGCCATAAGGGAGCCTAGACATCTACCACCCCACTACCACTATCAGATTGGAGACATAAGGGAGACTAGACATCTACCACCCCACTACCACTATCAGATTAGAGCCATAAGGGAGACTAGACATCTACCACCCGACTACCACTACCAGATTAGAGCCATAAGGGAGACTAGACATCTACCACCCCACTACCACTATCAGATTAGAGCCATATGGGAGCCTATACATCTACCACCCCACTACCACTATGAGATTAGAGCCATAAGGGAGTCTAGACATCTACCACCCCACTACCACTATCAGATTAGAGCCATAAGGGAGACTAGCCATCTACCACCCCACTACCACTACCAGATTAGAGCCATAAGGGAGACTAGACATCTACCACCCCACTACCACTATCAGATTAGAGCCATAAGGGAGTCTAGACATCTACCACCCCACTATCAGATTAGAGCCATAAAGGAGACTAGACATCTACCACCCCACTACCACTACCAGATTAGAGCCATAAGGGAGACTAGACATCTACCACCCCACTACCACTATCAAATTAGAGCCATAAGGGAGCCTAGACATCTACCACCCCACTACCACTATCAGATTAGAGCCATTAGGGAGACTAGACATCTACCACCCCACTACCACTATCAGATTAGAGCCATAAGGGAGACCTGACATCTACCACCCCACTACCACTATAAAATTAGAGCCATAAGGGAGCCTAGACATCTACCACCCGACTACCACTATCAGATTAAGGCCATAAGGGAGACTAGACATCTACCACCCAACTATCAGATTAGAGCCATAAGGGAGACTAGACATCTACCACCCCACTATCAGATTAGAGCCATAATGGAGACTAGACATCTACCACCCCACTACCACTATGAGATTAGAGCCATAGGGGAGACTAGACATCTACCACCCCACTACAACTATCAGATTGGAGCCATAAGGGAGACTAGACATCTACCACCCCACTACCACTATCAGATTGGAGCCATAAGGGAGAATAGACATCTACCACCCCACTACCACTATCAAATTAGAGCCATAAGGGAGACTAGACATCTACCACCCCACTACCACTATGAGATTAGAGCCATAAGGGAGACTAGATATCTACCACCCCACTACCACTATCAGATTAGAGCCATAAGGGAGACCTGACATCTACCACCCCACTACTACTATAAAATTAGAGCCATAAGGGAACCTAGACATCTACCACCCCACTAACACTATAAAATTAGAGCCATAAGGGAGCCTAGACATCTACCACCCCACTACCACTATCAGATTAGAGCCATAAGGGAGACAAGACATCTACCACCACACTACCACTATCAGATTAAGGCCAAAAGGGAGACTAGACATCTACAACCCCACTATCAAATTAGAGCCATAAGGGAGACTAGACATCTACCACCCCACTACCACTATCAGATTGGAGCCATAAGGGAGACTAAACATCTACCACCCCACTACCACTATCAGATTAGAGCCATGAGGGAGACTAGACATCTACCACCCCACTATCACTATCAAATTAGAGCCATAAGGGAGACTAGACATCTACCACCCCACTATCAGATTAGAGCCATAAAGGAGACTAGACATCTACCACCCCACTACCACTATCAGATTAGAGCCATATGGGAGCCTATACATCTACCACCCCACTACCACTATCAGATTGGAGCCATAAGGGAGACTAGACATCTACCACCCCACTACCACTACCAGATTAGAGCCATAAGGGAGACCAGACATCTACCACCCCACTACCACTATCAGATTAGAGCCATAAGGGAGACTAGACATCTACCACCCCACTACCACTATCAGATTGGAGCCATAAGGGAGACTAGACATCTACCACCCCACTACCACTACCAGATTAGAGCCATAAGGGAGACTAGACATCTACCAACCCACTACCACTTTCAAATTAGAGCCATAAGGGAGCCTAGACATCTACCACCCCACTACCACTATCAGATTAGAGCCATAAGGGAGACTAGATATCTACCACCCCACTACCACTATCAGATTAGAGCCATAAGGGAGACCTGACATCTACCACCCCACTACCACTATAAAATTAGAGCCATAAGGGAGCCTAGACATCTACCACCCCACTACCACTATCAAATTAGAGCCATAAGGGAGCCTAGACATCTACCACCCCAGTACCACTATCAGATTAGAGCCATAAGGGAGACTAGACATCTACCACCACACTACCACTATCAGATTAAGGCCATAAGGGAGACTAGACATCTACCACCCCACTATCAGACTAGAGCCATAAGGGAGACTAGACATCTACCACCCCACTACCACTATCAGATTAGAGCCATAAGGGAGACCAAACATCTACCACCCCACTACCACTGTCAGATTAGAGCCATGAGGGAGACTAGACATCTACCACCCCACTACCACTATCAAATTAGAGCCAGAAGGGAGACTAGACATCTACCACCCCACTACCACTATCAGATTAGAGCCATAAGGGAGACTAGACATCTACCACCCCACTACCACTATCAAATTAGAGCCATAAGGGAGCCTAGACATCTACCACCCCAGTACCACTATCAGATTAGAGCCATAAGGGAGACTAGACATCTACCACCACACTACCACTATCAGATTAAGGCCATAAGGGAGACTAGACATCTACCACCCCACTATCAGACTAGAGCCATAAGGGAGACTAGACATCTACCACCCCACTACCACTATCAGATTAGAGCCATAAGGGAGACTAAACATCTACCACCCCACTACCACTATCAGATTAGAGCCATGAGGGAGACTAGACATCTACCACCCCACTACCACTATCAAATTAGAGCCATAAGGGAGACTAGACATCTACCACCCCACTACCACTATCAAATTAGAGCCATAAGGGAGCCTAGACATCTACCACCCCACTACCACTATCAGATTAGAGCCATAAGGGAGACTAGATATCTACCAACCCCACTACCACTATCAGATTAGAGCCATAAGGGAGACCTGACATCTACCACCCCACTACCACTATAAAATTAGAGCCATAAGGGAGCCTAGACATCTACCACCCCACTACCACTATCAAATTAGAGCCATAAGGGAGCCTAGACATCTACCACCCCAGTACCACTATCAGATTAGAGCCATAAGGGAGACTAGACATCTACCACCACACTACCACTATCAGATTAAGGCCATAAGGGAGACTAGACATCTACCACCCCACTATCAGACTAGAGCCATAAGGGAGACTAGACATCTACCACCCCACTACCACTATCAGATTAGAGCCATAAGGGAGACCAAACATCTACCACCCCACTACCACTGTCAGATTAGAGCCATGAGGGAGACTAGACATCTACCACCCCACTACCACTATCAAATTAGAGCCAGAACGGAGACTAGACATCTACCACCCCACTACCACTATCAGATTAGAGCCATAAGGGAGACTAGACATCTACCACCCCACTACCACTATCAAATTAGAGCCATAAGGGAGCCTAGACATCTACCACCCCAGTACCACTATCAGATTAGAGCCATAAGGGAGACTAGACATCTACCACCACACTACCACTATCAGATTAAGGCCATAAGGGAGACTAGACATCTACCACCCCACTATCAGACTAGAGCCATAAGGGAGACTAGACATCTACCACCCCACTACCACTATCAGATTAGAGCCATAAGGGAGACTAAACATCTACCACCCCACTACCACTATCAGATTAGAGCCATGAGGGAGACTAGACATCTACCACCCCACTACCACTATCAAATTAGAGCCATAAGGGAGACTAGACATCTACCACCCCACTACCACTATCAGATTAGAGCCATAAGGGAGACTAGACATCTACCACCCCACTATCAGATTAGAGCCATAAAGGAGACTAGACATCTACCACCCCACTACCACTATCAGATTACAGCCATAAGGGAGACTAGACATCTACCACCCGACTACCACTACCAGATTAGAGCCATAAGGGAGACTAGACATCTACCACCTCACTACCACTATCAGATTAGAGCCATATGGGAGCCCAGACATCTACCAACCCACTACCACTATCAGATTAGAGCCATAAGGGAGTCTAGACATCTACCACCCCACTACCACTATCAAATTAGAGCCATAAGGGAGACTAGACATCTACCACCCCACTACCACTATCAGATTAGAGCCATAAGGGAGACTAGACATCTACCACCCCACTACCACTATCAGATTGGAGCCATAAGGGAGACTAGACATCTACCGCCCCACTACCACTATCAGATTAGAGCCATAAGGGAGTCTAGACATCTACCACCCCACTACCACTATCAAATTAGAGCCATAAGGGAGACTAGACATCTACCACCCTACTACCACTATCAGATTAGAGCCATAAGGGAGACTAGACATCTACCACCCCACTATCAGATTAGAACCATAAAGGAGACTAGACATCTACCACCCCACTACCACTATCAGATTAGAGCCATAAGGGAGACTAGACATCTACCACCACACTACCACTACCAGATTAGAGCCATAAGGGAGACTAGACATCTACCACCCCACTACCACTATCAGATTAGAGCCATAAGGGAGACTAGACATCTACCACCCCACTACCACTATCAGATTAGAGCCATAAGGGAGACTAGACATCTACCACCCCACTATCAGATTAGAGCCATAAAGGAGACTAGACATCTACCACCCCACTACCACTATAAAATTAGAGCCATAAGGGAGACTAGACATCTACCACCCCACTACCACTATCAGATTGGAGCCATAAGGGAGACTAGACATCTACCACCCCACTACCACTACCAGATTAGAGCCATAAGGGAGACTAGACATCTACCAACCCACTACCACTTTCAAATTAGAGCCATAAGGGAGCCTAGACATCTACCACCCCACTACCACTATCAGATTAGAGCCATAAGGGAGACTAGATATCTACCACCCCACTACCACTATCAGATTAGAGCCATAAGGGAGCCCTGACATCTACCACCCCACTACCACTATAAAATTAGAGCCATAAGGGAGCCTAGACATCTACCACCCCACTACCACTATCAAATTAGAGCCATAAGGGAGCCTAGACATCTACCACCCCAGTACCACTATCAGATTAGAGCCATAAGGGAGACTAGACATCTACCACCACACTACCACTATCAGATTAAGGCCATAAGGGAGACTAGACATCTACCACCCCACTATCAGACTAGAGCCATAAGGGAGACTAGACATCTACCACCCCACTACCACTATCAGATTAGAGCCATAAGGGAGACCAAACATCTACCACCCCACTACCACTATCAGATTAGAGCCATGAGGGAGACTAGACATCTACCACCCCACTACCACTATCAAATTAGAGCCATAATGGAGACTAGACATCTACCACCCCACTACCACTATCAGATTAGAGCCATAAGGGAGACTAGACATCTACCACCCCACTACCACTATCAAATTAGAGCCATAAGGGAGCATAGACATCTACCACCCCAGTACCACTATCAGATTATAGCCATAAGGGAGACTAGACATCTACCACCACACTACCACTATCAGATTAAGGCCAAAAGGGAGACTAGACATCTACCACCCCACTATCAGACTAGAGCCATAAGGGAGACTAGACATCTACCACCCCACTACCACTATAAAATTAGAGCCATAAGGGAGACTAGACATCTACCACCCCACTACCACTATCAGATTGGAGCCATAAGGGAGACTAGACATCTACCACCCCACTACCACTACCAGATTAGAGCCATAAGGGAGACTAGACATCTACCAACCCACTACCACTTTCAAATTAGAGCCATAAGGGAGCCTAGACATCTACCACCCCACTACCACTATCAGATTAGAGCCATAAGGGAGACTAGATATCTACCACCCCACTACCACTATCAGATTAGAGCCATAAGGGAGCCCTGACATCTACCACCCCACTACCACTATAAAATTAGAGCCATAAGGGAGCCTAGACATCTACCACCCCACTAACACTATCAAATTAGAGCCATAAGGGAGCCTAGACATCTACCACCCCAGTACCACTATCAGATTAGAGCCATAAGGGAGACTAGACATCTACCACCACACTACCACTATCAGATTAAGGCCATAAGGGAGACTAGACATCTACCACCCCACTATCAGACTAGAGCCATAAGGGAGACTAGACATCTACCACCCCACTACCACTATCAGATTAGAGCCATAAGGGAGACCAAACATCTACCACCCCACTACCACTATCAGATTAGAGCCATGAGGGAGACTAGACATCTACCACCCCACTACCACTATCAAATTAGAGCCATAAGGGAGACTAGACATCTACCACCCCACTACCACTATCAGATTAGAGCCATAAGGGATACTAGACATCTACCACCCCACTACCACTATCAAATTAGAGCCATAAGGGAGCCTAGACATCTACCACCCCAGTACCACTATCAGATTATAGCCATAAGGGAGACTAGACATCTACCACCACACTACCACTATCAGATTAAGGCCAAAAGGGAGACTAGACATCTACCACCCCACTATCAGACTAGAGCCATAAGGGAGACTAGACATCTACCACCCCACTACCACTATCAGATTAGAGCCATAAGGGAGACTAAACATCTACCACCCCACTACCACTCTCAGATTAGAGCCATGAGGGAGACTAGACATCTACCACCCCACTAACACTATCAAATTAGAGCCATAAGGGAGACTAGACATCTACCACCCCACTATCAGATTAGAGCCATAAAGGAGACTAGACATCTACCACCCCACTACCACTATCAGACTACAGCCATAAGGGAGACTAGACATCTACCACCCGACTACCACTACCAGATTAGAGCCATAAGGGAGACTAGACATCTACCACCCCACTACCACTATCAGATTAGAGCCATATGGGAGCCCAGACATCTACCACCCCACTACCACTATCAGATTAGAGCCATAAGGGAGTCTAGACATCTACCACCCCACTACCACTATCAAATTAGAGCCATAAGGGAGACTAGACATCTACCACCCCACTACCACTATCAGATTAGAGCCATAAGGGAGACTAGACATCTACCACCCCACTACCACTATCAGATTGGAGCCATAAGGGAGACTAGACATCTACCACCCCACTACCACTACCAGATTAGAGCCATAAGGGAGACTAGACATCTACCACCCTACTACCACTATCAGATTAGAGCCAAAAGGGAGACTAGACATCTACCACCCCACTATCAGATTAGAACCATAAAGGAGACTACACATCTACCACCCCACTACCACTATCAGATTAGAGCCATAAGGGAGACTAGACATCTACCACCCCACTACCACTACCAGATTAGAGCCATAAGGGAGACTAGACATCTACCACCCCACTACCACTATCAGATTAGAGCCATAAGGGAGACTAGACATCTACCACCCCACTACCACTATCAGATTAGAGCCATAAGGGAGACTAGACATCTACCACCCCACTATCAGATTAGAGCCATAAAGGAGACTAGACATCTACCACCCCACTACCACTATCAGATTACAGCCATAAGGGAGACTAGACATCTACCACCCGACTACCACTACCAGATTAGAGCCATAAGGGAGACTAGACATCTACCACCCCACTACCACTATCAGATTAGAGCCATATGGGAGCCCAGACATCTACCACCCCACTACCACTATCAGATTAGAGCCATAAGGGAGTCTAGACATCTACCACCCCACTACCACTATCAAATTAGAGCCATAAGGGAGACTAGACATCTACCACCCCACTACCACTATCAGATTAGAGCCATAAGGGAGACTAGACATCTACCACCCCACTACCACTATCAGATTGGAGCCATAAGGGAGACTAGACATCTACCACCCCACTACCACTACCAGATTAGAGCCATAAGGGACACTAGACATCTACCACCCTACTACCACTATCAGATTAGAGCCATAAGGGAGACTAGACATCTACCACCCCACTATCAGATTAGAACCATAAAGGAGACTAGACATCTACCACCCCACTACCACTATCAGATTAGAGCCATAAGGGAGACTAGACATCTACCACCCCACTACCACTACCAGATTAGAGCCATAAGGGAGACTAGACATCTACCACCCCACTACCAATATCAGATTAGAGCCATAAGGGAGACTAGACATCTACCACCCCACTACCACTATCAGATTAGAGCCATAAGGGAGACTAGACATCTACCACCCCACTATCAGATTAGAGCCATAAAGGAGACTAGACATCTACCACCCCACTACCACTATCAGATTAGAGCCATAAGGGAGACTAGACATCTACCACACGAGTACCACTACCAGATTAGAGCCATAAGGGAGACTAGACATCTTGCCACCCCACTATCAGATTAGAGCCATAAGGGAGTCTAGACATCTACCACCCCACTACCACTATCAGATTAGAGCCATAAGGGAGACTAGACAACTACCACCCCACTACCACTACCAGATTAGAGCCATAAGGGAGACCAAACATCTACCACCCCACTACCACTATCAGATTAGAGCCATGAGGGAGACTAGACATCTACCACCCCACTACCACTATCAAATTAGAGCCATAAGGGAGACTAGACATCTACCACCCCACTACCACTATCAGATTAGAGCCATAAGGGAGACTAGACATCTACCACCCCACTACCACTATCAAATTAGAGCCATAAGGGAGCCTAGACATCTACCACCCCAGTACCACTATCAGATTATAGCCATAAGGGAGACTAGACATCTACCACCACACTACCACTATCAGATTAAGGCCAAAAGGGAGACTAGACATCTACCACCCCACTATCAGACTAGAGCCATAAGGGAGACTAGACATCTACCACCCCACTACCACTATCAGATTAGAGCCATAAGGGAGACTAAACATCTACCACCCCACTACCACTCTCAGATTAGAGCCATGAGGGAGACTAGACATCTACCACCCCACTAACACTATCAAATTAGAGCCATAAGGGAGACTAGACATCTACCACCCCACTATCAGATTAGAGCCATAAAGGAGACTAGACATCTACCACCCCACTACCACTATCAGACTACAGCCATAAGGGAGACTAGACATCTACCACCCGACTACCACTACCAGATTAGAGCCATAAGGGAGACTAGACATCTACCACCCCACTACCACTATCAGATTAGAGCCATATGGGAGCCCAGACATCTACCACCCCACTACCACTATCAGATTAGAGCCATAAGGGAGTCTAGACATCTACCACCCCACTACCACTATCAAATTAGAGCCATAAGGGAGACTAGACATCTACCACCCCACTACCACTATCAGATTAGAGCCATAAGGGAGACTAGACATCTACCACCCCACTACCACTATCAGATTGGAGCCATAAGGGAGACTAGACATCTACCACCCCACTACCACTACCAGATTAGAGCCATAAGGGAGACTAGACATCTACCACCCTACTACCACTATCAGATTAGAGCCAAAAGGGAGACTAGACATCTACCACCCCACTATCAGATTAGAACCATAAAGGAGACTAGACATCTACCACCCCACTACCACTATCAGATTAGAGCCATAAGGGAGACTAGACATCTACCACCCCACTACCACTACCAGATTAGAGCCATAAGGGAGACTAGACATCTACCACCCCACTACCACTATCAGATTAGAGCCATAAGGGAGACTAGACATCTACCACCCCACTACCACTATCAGATTAGAGCCATAAGGGAGACTAGACATCTACCACCCCACTATCAGATTAGAGCCATAAAGGAGACTAGACATCTACCACCCCACTACCACTATCAGATTACAGCCATAAGGGAGACTAGACATCTACCACCCGACTACCACTACCAGATTAGAGCCATAAGGGAGACTAGACATCTACCACCCCACTACCACTATCAGATTAGAGCCATATGGGAGCCCAGACATCTACCACCCCACTACCACTATCAGATTAGAGCCATAAGGGAGTCTAGACATCTACCACCCCACTACCACTATCAAATTAGAGCCATAAGGGAGACTAGACATCTACCACCCCACTACCACTATCAGATTAGAGCCATAAGGGAGACTAGACATCTACCACCCCACTACCACTATCAGATTGGAGCCATAAGGGAGACTAGACATCTACCACCCCACTACCACTACCAGATTAGAGCCATAAGGGACACTAGACATCTACCACCCTACTACCACTATCAGATTAGAGCCATAAGGGAGACTAGACATCTACCACCCCACTACCACTACCAGATTAGAGCCATAAGGGAGACTAGACATCTACCAACCCCACTACCAATATCAGATTAGAGCCATAAGGGAGACTAGACATCTACCACCCCACTACCACTATCAGATTAGAGCCATAAGGGAGTCTAGACATCTACCACCCCACTATCAGATTAGAGCCATAAAGGAGACTAGACATCTACCACCCCACTACCACTATCAGATTAGAGCCATAAGGGAGACTAGACATCTACCACACGAGTACCACTACCAGATTAGAGCCATAAGGGAGACTAGACATCTACCACCCCACTACCACTATCAGATTAGAGCCATAATGGAGACTAGACATCTTGCCACCCCACTATCAGATTAGAGCCATAAGGGAGTCTAGACATCTACCACCCCACTACCACTATCAGATTAGAGCCATAAGGGAGACTAGACAACTACCACCCCACTACCACTACCAGATTAGAGCCATAAGGGAGACTAGACATCTACCGCCCCACTACCACTATCAGATTAGAGCCATAAGGGAGACTAGACATCTACCACCCCACTACCACTATCAGATTAGAGCCATAAGGGAGACTAGACATCTTGCCACCCCACTATCAGATTAGAGCCATAAGGGAGTCTAGACATCTACCACCCCACTACCACTATCAGGTTAGAGCCATAAGGGAGACTAGACAACTACCACCCCACTACCACTACCAGATTAGAGCCATAAGGGAGACTAGACATCTACCGCCCCACTACCACTATCAGATTAGAGCCATAAGGGAGACTAGACATCTACCACCCCACTACCACTATCAGATTAGAGCCATAAGGGAGACTAGACATCTACCACCCCACTACCACTATCAGATTAGAGCCATAAGGGAGACTAGACATCTACCACCCCACTACCACTATCAGATTGGAGCCATAAGGGAGACTAGACATCTACCACCCCACTACCACTATCAGATTAGAGCCATAAGTGAGACTAGACATCTACCACCCGACTACCACTACCAGATTAGAGCCATAAGGGAGACTAGACATCTACCACCCCACTACCACTATCAGATTAGAGCCATATGGGAGCCCATACATCTACCACCCCACTACCACTATGAGATTAGAGCCATAAGGGAGTCTAGACATCTACCACCCCACTACCACTATCAGATTAGAGCCATAAGGGAGACTAGACATCTACCACCCCCACTACCACTATCAGATTGGAGCCATAAGGGAGACTAGACATCTACCACCCCACTACCACTACCAGAGTAGAGCCATAAGGGAGACTAGACATCTACCACCCCACTACCACTATCAGATTAGAGCCATAAGGGAGACTAGACATCTACCACACAACTATCAGATTGGAGCCATAAAGGAGACTAGACATCTACCACCCCACTACCACTATCAGATTAGAGCCTTAAGGGAGACTAGACATCTACCACCCCACTACCACTACCAGATTAGAGCCATAAGGGAGACTAGACATCTACCACCCCACTACCACTACCAGATTAGAGCCATAAGGGAGTCTAGACATCTACCACCCCACTATCAGATTAGAGCCATAAAGGAGACTAGACATCTACCACCCCACTACCACTATCAGATTAGAGCCATAAGGGAGACTAGACATCTACCACCCCACTACCACTACCAGATTAGAGCCATAAGGGAGACTAGACATCTACCACCCCACTATCAGATTAGAGCCATAAAGGAGACTAGACATCTACCACCCCACTACCACTATCAGATTAGAGCCATAAGGGAGACTAGACATCTACCACCCGACTACCACTACCAGATTAGAGCCATAAGGGAGACTAGACATCTACCACCCCACTACCACTATCAGATTAGAGCCATAAGGGAGACTAGACATCTACCACCCCACTATCAGATTAGAGACATAAGGGAGTCTAGACATCTACCACCCCACTACCACTATCAGATTAGAGCCATAAGGGAGACTATACAACTACCACCCCACTACCACTACCAGATTAGAGCCATAAGGGAGACTAGACATCTACCGCCCCACTACCACTATCAGATTAGAGCCATAAGGGAGACTAGACATCTACCACCCCACTACCACTATCAGATTAGAGCCATAAGGGAGACTAGACATCTACCACCCCACTACCACTATCAGATTGGAGCCATAAGGGAGACTAGACATCTACCACCCCACTACCACTATCAGATTAGAGCCATAAGGGAGAATAGACATCTACCACCCCACTACCACTATCAAATTAGAGCCATAAGGGAGGCTAGACATCTACCACCCCACTACCACTATGAGATTAGAGCCATAAGGGAGACTAGACATCTACCCCCCCACTACCACTATCAGATTAGAGCCATAAGGGAGACCTGACATCTACCACCCCACTACCACTATAAAATTAGAGCCATAAGGGAGACTAGACATCTACCACCACACTACCACTATCAGATTAAGGCCATAAGGGAGACTAGACATCTACCACCCCACTATCAGACTAGAGCCATAAGGGAGACTAGACATCTACCACCCCACTACCACTATCAGATTAGAGCCATAAGGGAGACTGGACATCTACCACCCCACTACCACTATCAAATTAGAGCCATAAGGGAGACTAGACATCTACCACCCCACTACCACTATCATATTAGAGCCATAAGGGAGACTAGACATCTACCACCCCACTATCAGATTAGAGCCATAAAGGAGACTAGACATCTACCACCCCACTACCACTATCAGATTAGAGCCATAAGGGAGACTAGACATCTACCACCCGACTACCACTACCAGATTGGAGCCATAAGGGAGACTAGACATCTACCACCCCACTACCACTACCAGATTAGAGCCATAAGGGAGACTAGACATCTACCACCCCACTACCACTATCAAATTAGAGCCATAAGGGAGCCTAGACATCTACCACCCCACTACCACTATCAGATTAGAGCCATAAGGGAGACTAGATATCTACCACCCCACTACCACTATCAGATTAGAGCCATAAGGGAGACCTGACATCTACCACCCCACTACCACTATCAGATTAGAGCCATAAGGGAGACCTGACATCTACCACCCCACTACCACTATAAAATTAGAGCCATAAGGGAGACTAGACATCTACCACCACACTACCACTATCAGATTAAGCCATAAGGGAGACTAGACATCTACCACCCCACTATCAGACTAGAGCCATAAGGGAGACTAGACATCTACCACCCCACTACCACTATCAGATTAGAGCCATAAGGGAGACTAGACATCTACCACCCCACTATCAGATTAGAGCCATATAGAGACTAGACATCTACCACCCCACTACCACTATCAGATTAGAGCCATAAGGGAGACTAGACATCTACCATCCGACTACCACTACCAGATTAGAGCCATAGGGGAGACTAGACATCTACCACCCCACTACCACTATCAGATTAGAGCCATATGGGAGCCTAGACATCTACCACCCCACAACCACTATCAGATTAGAGCCATAAGGGAGTCTAGACATCTACCACCCCACTACCACTATCAAATTAGAGCCATAAGGGAGACTAGACATCTACCACCCCACTACCACTATCAGATTAGAGCCATAAGGGAGACTAGACATCTACCACCCCACTGCCACTATCAGATTGGAGCCATAAGGGACTAGATATCTACCACCCCACTACCACTATCAGATTAGAGCCATAAGGGAGACTAGACATCTACCACCCCACTACCACCATCAGATTAGAGCCATAAGGGAGACCTGACATCTACCACCCCACTACCACTATAAAATTAGAGCCATAAGGGAGAATAGACATCTACCACTCCACTACCACTATCAGATTAGAGCCATAAGGGAGACTAGACATCTACCACCCCACTATCAGATTAGAGCCATAAAGGAGACTAGACATCTACCACCCCACTACCACTATCAGATTAGAGCCATAAGGGAGACTAGACATCTACCACCCGACTACCACTACCAGATTGGAGCCATAAGGGAGACTAGACATCTACCACCCCACTACCACTATCAGATTGGAGCCATAAGGGAGACTAGACATCTACCACCCTACTACCACTACCAGATTAGAGCCATAAGGGAGACTAGACATCTACCACCCCACTACCACTATCAAATTAGAGCCATAAGGGAGCCTAGACATCTACCACCCCACTACCACTATCAGATTAGAGCAATAAGGGAGACTAGATATCTACCCCCCCACTACCACTATCAGATTAGAGCCATAAGGGAGACCTGACATCTACCACCCCACTACCACTATAAAATTAGAGCCATAAGGGAGACTAGACATCTACCACCACACTACCACTATCAGATTAAGGCCATAAGGGAGACTAGACATCTACCACCCCACTATCAGACTAGAGCCATAAGGGAGACTAGACATCTACCACCCCACTACCACTATCAGATTAGAGCCATAAGGGAGACTGGACATCTACCACCCCACTACCACTATCAAATTAGAGCCATAAGGGAGACTAGACATCTACCACCCCACTACCACTATCAGATTAGAGCCATAAGGGAGACTAGACATATACCACCCCACTATCAGATTAGAGCCATAAAGGAGACTAGACATCTACCACCCCACTACCACTATCAGATTAGAGCCATAAGGGAGACTAGACATCTACCATCCGACTACCACTACCAGATTAGAGCCATAAGGGAGACTAGACATCTACCACCCCACTACCACTATCAGATTAGAGCCATAAGGGAGTCTAGACATCTACCACCCCACTACCACTATCAAATTAGAGCCATAAGGAAGACTAGACATCTACCACCCCACTACCACTATCAGATTAGAGCAATAAGGGAGACTCGACATCTACCACCCCACTACCACTATCAGATTGGAGCCATAAGGGATACTAGACATCTACCACCTCACTACCACTACCAGATTAGAGCCACAAGGGAGACTAGACATCTACCACCCCACTACCACTATCAGATTAGAGCCATAAGGGAGACTAGACATCTACCACCCCACTATCAGATTAGAGCCATAAAGGAGACTAGACATCTACCACCCCACTACCACTATCAGATTAGAGCCATAAGGGAGACTAGACATCTACCACCCCACTACCACTATCAGATTAGAGCCATAAGGGAGACTAGACATCTACCACCCCTCTATCAGATTAGAGCCATAAAGGAGACTAGACATCTACCACCCCACTACCACTATCAAATTAGAGCTATAAGGGAGACTAGACATCTACCACCCCACTACCACTATCAGATTAGAGCCATAAGGGAGACTAGATATCTCCCACCCCACTATCAGATTAGAGCCAAAAAGGAGACTAGACATCTACCACCCCACTACCACTATCAAATTACAGCCATAAGGGAGACTAGACATCTACCGCCCCACGATCAGATTAGAGCCATAAGGGAGACTAGACATCTACCACCCCACTACCACCATCAGATTAGAGCCATAAGGGAGAATAGACATCTACCACCCCACTACCACTATCAAATTAGAGCCATAAGGGAGACTAGACATCTACCACCCCACTACCACTATGAGATTAGAGCCATAAGGGAGACTAGACATCTACTACCCCACTACCACTATCAGATTGGAGCCATAAGGGAGACTAGACATCTACAACCCCACTACCACTACCAGATTAGAGCCATAAGGGAGACTAGACATCTACCACCCCACTACCACTATCAAATTAGAGCCATAAGGGAGACTAGACATCTACCACCCCACTACCACTATCAGATTAGAGCCATAAGGGAGACTAGACATCTACCACCCCACTACCACCATCAGATTAGAGCCATAAGGGAGTCCTGACATCTACCACCCCACTACCACTATAATTTTAGAGCCATAAGGGAGCCTAGACATCTACCACCCCACTACCACTATCAAATTAGAGCCATAGGGGAGCCTAGACATCTACCACCCCACTACCACTACCAGAGTAGAGCCATAAGGGAGACTAGACATCTACCACCCCACTACCACTATCAGATTAGAGCCATAAGGGAGACTAGACATCTACCACACAACTATCAGATTGGAGCCATAAAGGAGACTAGACATCTACCACCCCACTACCACTATCAGATTAGAGCCTTAAGGGAGACTAGACATCTACCACCCCACTACCACTACCAGATTAGAGCCATAAGGGAGACTAGACATCTACCACCCCACTACCACTACCAGATTAGAGCCATAAGGGAGTCTAGACATCTACCACCCCACTATCAGATTAGAGCCATAAAGGAGACTAGACATCTACCACCCCACTACCACTATCAGATTAGAGCCATAAGGGAGACTAGACATCTACCACCCCACTACCACTACCAGATTAGAGCCATAAGGGAGACTAGACATCTACCACCCCACTATCAGATTAGAGCCATAAAGGAGACTAGACATCTACCACCCCACTACCACTATCAGATTAGAGCCATAAGGGAGACTAGACATCTACCACCCGACTACCACTACCAGATTAGAGCCATAAGGGAGACTAGACATCTACCACCCCACTACCACTATCAGATTAGAGCCATAAGGGAGACTAGACATCTACCACCCCACTATCAGATTAGAGACATAAGGGAGTCTAGACATCTACCACCCCACTACCACTATCAGATTAGAGCCATAAGGGAGACTATACAACTACCACCCCACTACCACTACCAGATTAGAGCCATAAGGGAGACTAGACATCTACCGCCCCACTACCACTATCAGATTAGAGCCATAAGGGAGACTAGACATCTACCACCCCACTACCACTATCAGATTAGAGCCATAAGGGAGACTAGACATCTACCACCCCACTACCACTATCAGATTGGAGCCATAAGGGAGACTAGACATCTACCACCCCACTACCACTATCAGATTAGAGCCATAAGGGAGAATAGACATCTACCACCCCACTACCACTATCAAATTAGAGCCATAAGGGAGGCTAGACATCTACCACCCCACTACCACTATGAGATTAGAGCCATAAGGGAGACTAGACATCTACCCCCCCACTACCACTATCAGATTAGAGCCATAAGGGAGACCTGACATCTACCACCCCACTACCACTATAAAATTAGAGCCATAAGGGAGACTAGACATCTACCACCACACTACCACTATCAGATTAAGGCCATAAGGGAGACTAGACATCTACCACCCCACTATCAGACTAGAGCCATAAGGGAGACTAGACATCTACCACCCCACTACCACTATCAGATTAGAGCCATAAGGGAGACTGGACATCTACCACCCCACTACCACTATCAAATTAGAGCCATAAGGGAGACTAGACATCTACCACCCCACTACCACTATCATATTAGAGCCATAAGGGAGACTAGACATCTACCACCCCACTATCAGATTAGAGCCATAAAGGAGACTAGACATCTACCACCCCACTACCACTATCAGATTAGAGCCATAAGGGAGACTAGACATCTACCACCCGACTACCACTACCAGATTGGAGCCATAAGGGAGACTAGACATCTACCACCCCACTACCACTACCAGATTAGAGCCATAAGGGAGACTAGACATCTACCACCCCACTACCACTATCAAATTAGAGCCATAAGGGAGCCTAGACATCTACCACCCCACTACCACTATCAGATTAGAGCCATAAGGGAGACTAGATATCTACCACCCCACTACCACTATCAGATTAGAGCCATAAGGGAGACCTGACATCTACCACCCCACTACCACTATCAGATTAGAGCCATAAGGGAGACCTGACATCTACCACCCCACTACCACTATAAAATTAGAGCCATAAGGGAGACTAGACATCTACCACCACACTACCACTATCAGATTAAGCCATAAGGGAGACTAGACATCTACCACCCCACTATCAGACTAGAGCCATAAGGGAGACTAGACATCTACCACCCCACTACCACTATCAGATTAGAGCCATAAGGGAGACTAGACATCTACCACCCCACTATCAGATTAGAGCCATATAGAGACTAGACATCTACCACCCCACTACCACTATCAGATTAGAGCCATAAGGGAGACTAGACATCTACCATCCGACTACCACTACCAGATTAGAGCCATAGGGGAGACTAGACATCTACCACCCCACTACCACTATCAGATTAGAGCCATATGGGAGCCTAGACATCTACCACCCCACAACCACTATCAGATTAGAGCCATAAGGGAGTCTAGACATCTACCACCCCACTACCACTATCAAATTAGAGCCATAAGGGAGACTAGACATCTACCACCCCACTACCACTATCAGATTAGAGCCATAAGGGAGACTAGACATCTACCACCCCACTGCCACTATCAGATTGGAGCCATAAGGGACTAGATATCTACCACCCCACTACCACTATCAGATTAGAGCCATAAGGGAGACTAGACATCTACCACCCCACTACCACCATCAGATTAGAGCCATAAGGGAGACCTGACATCTACCACCCCACTACCACTATAAAATTAGAGCCATAAGGGAGAATAGACATCTA
Source organism: Salvelinus fontinalis (assembly GCF_029448725.1). NCBI lineage: Eukaryota > Metazoa > Chordata > Actinopteri > Salmoniformes > Salmonidae > Salvelinus > Salvelinus fontinalis. The sequence continues at coordinate 9,409,379 of NC_074665.1, read as the reverse complement.
GCACTCCACTACCACTATCAGATTAGAGCCATAAGGGAGACTAGACATCTACCACCCCACTATCAGATTAGAGCCATAAAGGAGACTAGACATCTACCACCCCACTACCACTATCAGATTAGAGCCATAAGGGAGACTAGACATCTACCACCCGACTACCACTACCAGATTGGAGCCATAAGGGAGACTAGACATCTACCACCCCACTACCACTATCAGATTGGAGCCATAAGGGAGACTAGACATCTACCACCCTACTACCACTACCAGATTAGAGCCATAAGGGAGACTAGACATCTACCACCCCACTACCACTATCAAATTAGAGCCATAAGGGAGCCTAGACATCTACCACCCCACTACCACTATCAGATTAGAGCAATAAGGGAGACTAGATATCTACCCCCCCACTACCACTATCAGATTAGAGCCATAAGGGAGACCTGACATCTACCACCCCACTACCACTATAAAATTAGAGCCATAAGGGAGACTAGACATCTACCACCACACTACCACTATCAGATTAAGGCCATAAGGGAGACTAGACATCTACCACCCCACTATCAGACTAGAGCCATAAGGGAGACTAGACATCTACCACCCCACTACCACTATCAGATTAGAGCCATAAGGGAGACTGGACATCTACCACCCCACTACCACTATCAAATTAGAGCCATAAGGGAGACTAGACATCTACCACCCCACTACCACTATCAGATTAGAGCCATAAGGGAGACTAGACATATACCACCCCACTATCAGATTAGAGCCATAAAGGAGACTAGACATCTACCACCCCACTACCACTATCAGATTAGAGCCATAAGGGAGACTAGACATCTACCATCCGACTACCACTACCAGATTAGAGCCATAAGGGAGACTAGACATCTACCACCCCACTACCACTATCAGATTAGAGCCATAAGGGAGTCTAGACATCTACCACCCCACTACCACTATCAAATTAGAGCCATAAGGAAGACTAGACATCTACCACCCCACTACCACTATCAGATTAGAGCAATAAGGGAGACTCGACATCTACCACCCCACTACCACTATCAGATTGGAGCCATAAGGGATACTAGACATCTACCACCTCACTACCACTACCAGATTAGAGCCACAAGGGAGACTAGACATCTACCACCCCACTACCACTATCAGATTAGAGCCATAAGGGAGACTAGACATCTACCACCCCACTATCAGATTAGAGCCATAAAGGAGACTAGACATCTACCACCCCACTACCACTATCAGATTAGAGCCATAAGGGAGACTAGACATCTACCACCCCACTACCACTATCAGATTAGAGCCATAAGGGAGTCTAGACATCTACCACCCCTCTATCAGATTAGAGCCATAAAGGAGACTAGACATCTACCACCCCACTACCACTATCAAATTAGAGCTATAAGGGAGACTAGACATCTACCACCCCACTACCACTATCAGATTAGAGCCATAAGGGAGACTAGATATCTCCCACCCCACTATCAGATTAGAGCCAAAAAGGAGACTAGACATCTACCACCCCACTACCACTATCAAATTACAGCCATAAGGGAGACTAGACATCTACCGCCCCACGATCAGATTAGAGCCATAAGGGAGACTAGACATCTACCACCCCACTACCACCATCAGATTAGAGCCATAAGGGAGAATAGACATCTACCACCCCACTACCACTATCAAATTAGAGCCATAAGGGAGACTAGACATCTACCACCCCACTACCACTATGAGATTAGAGCCATAAGGGAGACTAGACATCTACTACCCCACTACCACTATCAGATTGGAGCCATAAGGGAGACTAGACATCTACAACCCCACTACCACTACCAGATTAGAGCCATAAGGGAGACTAGACATCTACCACCCCACTACCACTATCAAATTAGAGCCATAAGGGAGACTAGACATCTACCACCCCACTACCACTATCAGATTAGAGCCATAAGGGAGACTAGACATCTACCACCCCACTACCACCATCAGATTAGAGCCATAAGGGAGTCCTGACATCTACCACCCCACTACCACTATAATTTTAGAGCCATAAGGGAGCCTAGACATCTACCACCCCACTACCACTATCAAATTAGAGCCATAGGGGAGCCTAGACATCTACCACCCCACTACCACTATCAGATTAGAGCCATAAGGGAGACTAGACATCTACCACCCCACTATCAGATAAGAGCCATAAGGGAGACTAGACATCTACCACCCCACTACCACTATCAAATTAGAGCCATAAGGGAGACTAAACATCTACCACCCCACTACCACTATCAGATTAGAGCCATGAGGGAGACTAGACATCTACCACCCCACTACCACTATCAAATTAGAGCCATAAGGGAGACTAGACATCTACCACCCCACTACCACTACCAGATTAGAGCCATAAGGGAGACTAGACATCTACCACCCCACTATCAGATTAGAGCCATAAAGGAGACTAGACATCTACCACCCCACTACCACTATGAGATTAGAGCCATAAGGGAGTCTAGACATCTACCACCCCACTACCACTATCAGATTGGAGCCATAAGGGAGACTAGACATCTACCACCCCACTACCACTACCAGATTAGAGCCATAAGGGAGACTAGACATCTACTACCCCACTACCACTATCAAATTAGAGCTATAAGGGAGACTAGACATCTACCACCCCACTACCACTATCAGATTAGAGCCATAAGGGAGACTAGATATCTCCCACCCCACTATCAGATTAGAGCCAAAAAGGAGACTAGACATCTACCACCCCACTACCACTATCAAATTACAGCCATAAGGGAGACTAGACATCTACCGCCCCACGATCAGATTAGAGCCATAAGGGAGACTAGACATCTACCACCCCACTACCACCATCAGATTAGAGCCATAAGGGAGAATAGACATCTACCACCCCACTACCACTATCAAATTAGAGCCATAAGGGAGACTAGACATCTACCACCCCACTACCACTATGAGATTAGAGCCATAAGGGAGACTAGACATCTACTACCCCACTACCACTATCAGATTGGAGCCATAAGGGAGACTAGACATCTACAACCCCACTACCACTACCAGATTAGAGCCATAAGGGAGACTAGACATCTACCACCCCACTACCACTATCAAATTAGAGCCATAAGGGAGACTAGACATCTACCACCCCACTACCACTATCAGATTAGAGCCATAAGGGAGACTAGACATCTACCACCCCACTACCACCATCAGATTAGAGCCATAAGGGAGTCCTGACATCTACCACCCCACTACCACTATAATTTTAGAGCCATAAGGGAGCCTAGACATCTACCACCCCACTACCACTATCAAATTAGAGCCATAGGGGAGCCTAGACATCTACCACCCCACTACCACTATCAGATTAGAGCCATAAGGGAGACTAGACATCTACCACCCCACTATCAGATAAGAGCCATAAGGGAGACTAGACATCTACCACCCCACTACCACTATCAAATTAGAGCCATAAGGGAGACTAAACATCTACCACCCCACTACCACTATCAGATTAGATCCATGAGGGAGACTAGACATCTACCACCCCACTACCACTATCAAATTAGAGCCATAAGGGAGACTAGACATCTACCACCCCACTACCACTATCAGATTAGAGCCATAAGGGAGACTAGACATCTACCACCCCACTATCAGATTAGAGCCATAAAGGAGACTAGACATCTACCACCCCACTACCACTATGAGATTAGAGCCATAAGGGAGTCTAGACATCTACCACCCCACTACCACTATCAGATTGGAGCCATAAGGGAGACTAGACATCTACCACCCCACTACCACTACCAGATTAGAGCCATAAGGGAGACTAGACATCTACCACCCCACTACCACTATCAAATTAGAGCCATAAGGGAGCCTAGACATCTACCACCCCACTACCACTATCAGATTAGAGCCATAAGGGAGACTAGACATCTACCACCCCACTACCACTATCAGATTAGAGCCATAAGGGAGACCTGACATCTACCACCCCACTACCACTATAAAATTAGAGCCATAAGGGAGCCTAGACATCTACAACCCGACTACCACTATCAGATTAAGGCCATAAGGGAGACTAGACATCTACCACCCAACTATCAGATTAGAGCCATAAGGGAGACTAGACATCTACCACCCCACTACCACTATGAGATTAGAGCCATAAGGGAGACTAAACATCTACCACCCCACTACCACTATCAGATCAGAGCCATGAGGGAGACTAGACATCTACCACCCCACTACCACTATCAAATTAGAGCCATAAGGGAGACTAGACATCTACCACCCCACTACCACTATCAGATTAGAGCCATAAGGGAGACTAGACATCTACCACCCCACTATCAGATTAGAGCCATAAAGGAGGCTAGACATCTACCACCCCACTACCACTATCAGATTAGAGACATAAGGGAGTCTAGACATCTACCACCCGACTGCCACTACCAGATTAGAGCCATAAGGGAGACTAGACATCTACCACCCCACTACCACTATCAGATTAGAGCCATAAGGGAGACTAGACATCTACCACCCCACTACGACCATCAGATTAGAGCCATAAGGGAGACCTGACATCTACCACTCCACTACCACTATAATTTTAGAGCCATAAGGGAGCCTAGACATCTACCACCCCACTACCACTATCAAATTAGAGCCATAAGGGAGACTAGACATCTACCACCCCATTATCAGATAAGAGCCATAAGGGAGACTAGACATCTACCACCCCACTACCACTATCAAATTAGAGCCATAAGGGAGACTAAACATCTACCACCCCACTACCACTATCAGATTAGAGCCATGAGGGAGACTGGACATCTAACACCCCACTACCACTATCAAATTAGAGCCATATGGGAGACTAGACATCTACCACCCCACTACCACTATCAGATTAGAGCCATAAGGGAGACTAGACATCTACCACCCCACTACCACTATCAGATTGGAGCCATAAGGGAGACTAGACATCTACCACCCCACTACCACTATCAGATTAAGGCCATAAGGGAGACTAGACATCTACCACCCAACTATCAGATTAGAGCCATAAGGGAGACTAGACATCTACCACCCCACTACCACTATCAGATTAGAGCCATAAGGGAGACTAAACATCTACCACCCTACTACCACTATCATATTAGAGCCATGAGTGAGACTAGACATCTACCACCCCACTACCACTATCAAATTAGAGCCATAAGGGAGACTAGACATCTACCACCCCACTACCACTATCAGATTAGAGCCATAAAGGAGACTAGACATCTACCACCCCACTATCAGATTAGAGCCATAAAGGAGACTAGACATCTACCACCCCACTACCACTATGAGATTAGAGCCATAAGGGAGACTAGACATCTACCACCCCACTACCACTATCAGATTGGAGCCATAAGGGAGACTAGACATCTACCACCCCACTACCACTATCAGATTAAGGCCATAAGGGAGACTAGACATCTACCACCCAACTATCAGATTAGAGCCATAAGGGAGACTAGACATATACCACCCCACTACCACTATCAGATTAGAGCCATAAGGGAGACTAAACATCTACCACCCCACTACCACTATCAGATTAGAGCCATGAGGGAGACTAGACATCTACCACCCCACTACCACTGTCAAATTAGAGCCATAAAGGAGACTAGACATCTACCACCCCACTACCACTATCAGATTAGAGCCATAAGGGAGACTAGACATCTACCACCCCACTATCAGATTAGAGCCATATGGGAGACTAGACATCTACCACCCCACTACCACTATCAGATTAGAGCCATAAGGGAAACTAGACATCTACCACCCCACTACCACTATCAAATTAGAGCCATAAGGGAGCCTAGACATCTACCACCCCACTACCACTATCAGATTAGAGCCATAAGGGAGACTAGACATCTACCACCCCACTACCACTATCAAATTAGAGCCATAAGGGAGACTAGACATCTACCACCCCACTACCACTATCAAATTAGAGCCATAAGGGAGCCTAGACATCTACCACTCCACTACCACTATAAGATTAGAGCCATAAGGGAGACTAGACATCTACCACCCCACTACCAGATTAGAGCCATAAGGGAGACTAGACATCTACCACCCCACTACCACTATCAGATTAGAGCCATAAGGGAGACTAGACATCTACCACCCAACTACCACTAAAGGATTCGAGCCATAAGGGAGACTAGACATCTACCACCCCACTACCACTATCAAATTAGAGCCATAAGGGAGACTAGACATCTACCACCCCACTACCACTATCAGATTAGAGCCATAAGGGAGACTAGACATCTACCACCCCACTACCACTATCAAATTAGAGCCTTAAGGGAGACTAGACATCTACCACCCCACTACCACTATCAGATAAGAGCCATAAGGGAGACTAGACATCTACCACCCCACTACCACTAAAGGATTAGAGCCATAAGGGAGACTAGACATCTACCACCCCACTACCACTATAAAATTAGAGCCATAAGGGAGCCTAGACATCTACCACTCCACTACCACTATAAGATTAGAGCCATAAGGGAGACTAGACATCTACCACCCCACTACCAGATTAGAGCCATAAGGGAGACTAGACATCTACCACCCCACTACCACTATCAGATTAGAGCCATAAGGGAGACTAGACATCTACCACCCAACTACCACTAAAGGATTCGAGCCATAAGGGAGACTAGACATCTACCACCCCACTACCACTATCAAATTAGAGCCATAAGGGAGACTAGACATCTACCACACCACTACCACTATCAAATTAGAGCCATAAGGGACACTAGACATCTACCACCCCACTACCACTATCAAATTAGAGCCATAAGGGAGACTAGACATCTACCATCCACTACCACTATCAGATTAGAGCCATAAGGGAGTCTAGACATCTACCACCCCACTATCAGATTAGAGCCATAAGGGAGAATAGACATCTACCACCCCACTACCAGATAAGAGCCATAAGGGAGACTAGACATCTACCACCCCACTACCACTATCAGATTAGAGCCATAAGGGAGACTAGACAACTACCACCCCACTACCACTAAAGGATTAGAGCCATAAGGGAGACTAGACATCTACCACCCCACTACCACTATAAAATTAGAGCCATAAGGGAACCTAGAAATCTACCACCCCACTACCACTATCAAATTAGAGCCATAAGGGAGCCTAGACATCTACCACCCCACTACCACTATCAGATTAGAGCCATAAGGGAGACTAGACATCTACCACCCCACTACCACTATCAAATTAGAGCCATAAGGGAGACTAGACATCTACCACCCCACTACCACTATCAAATTAGAGCCTTAAGGGAGACTAGACATCTACTATCCCACTACCACTATCAGATTAGAGCCATAAGGGAGTCTAGACATCTACCACCCCACTATCAGATTAGAGCCATAAGGGAGACTAGACATCTACCACCCCACTACCAGATTAGAGCCATAAGGGAGACTAGACATCTACCACCCCACTACCACTATCAGATTAGAGCCATAAGGGAGACTAGACATCTACCACCCCACTACCACTAAAGGATTAGAGCCATAAGGGAGACTAGACATCTACCACCCCACTACCACTATAAAATTAGAGCCATAAGGGAGACTAGACATCTACCACCCCACTACCACTATCAAATTAGAGCCATAAGGGAGCCTAGACATCTACCACTCCACTACCACTATAAGATTAGAGCCATAAGGGAGACTAGACATCTACCACCCCACTACCAGATTAGAGCCATAAGGGAGACTAGACATCTACCACCCCACTACCACTATCAGATTAGAGCCATAAGGGAGACTATACATCTACCACCCAACTACCACTAAAGGATTCGAGCCACAAGGGAGACTAGACATCTACCACCCCACTACCACTATCAAATTAGAGCCATAAGGGAGACTAGACATCTACCACACCACTACCACTATCAAATTAGAGCCATAAGGGACACTAGACATCTACCACCCCACTACCACTATCAAATTAGAGCCATAAGGGAGACTAGACATCTACCATCCCACTACCACTATCAGATTAGAGCCATAAGGGAGACTAGACATCTACCACCCCACTACCACTATCAAATTAGAGCAATAAGGGAGACTAGACATCTACCATCCCACTACCAATATCGGATTAGAGCCATAAGGGAGTCTAGACATCTACCACCCCACTATCAGATTAGAGCCATAAGGGAGACTAGACATCTACCACCCCACTACCAGATAAGAGCCATAAGGGAGACTAGACATCTACCACCCCACTACCACTATCAGATTAGAGCCATAAGGGAGACTAGACATCTACCACCCCACTACCACTATCAAATTAGAGCCATAAGGGAGCCTAGACATCTACCACCCCACTACCACTAAAGGATTAGAGCCAAAAGGGAGACTAGACATCTACCACCCCACTACCACTATAAAATTAGAGCCATAAGGGAGCCTAGACATCTACCACCCCACTACCACTATCAAATTAGAGCCATAAGGGAGCCTAGACATCTACCACTCCACTACCACTATAAGATTAGAGCCATAAGGGAGACTAGACATCTACCACCCCACTACCACTATCAAATTAGAGCCATAAGGGAGCCTAGACATCTACCACCCCACTACCACTATCAGAATTAGATCCATAAGGGAGCCTAGACATCTACCACCGCACTACCAATATCAGATTAGAGCCATAAGGGAGACTAGACATCTACCACCCTACTACCCCTATCAGATTAAGGCCATAAGGGAGACTAGGCATCTACCACCCCACTACCACTATCAGAATAGAGCCATAAGGGAGACTAGACATCTACCACCCCACTACCACTACCAGATTAGAGCCATAAGGGAGACTAGACATCTACCACCCCACTACCACTATCAGATTACAGCCGTAAGGGAGACTAGACATCTACCACCCCACTATCAGATTAGAGCCATAAGGGAGACTAGACATCTACCACCCCACTACCACTATCAAATTAGAGCTATAAGGGAGAATAGACATCTACCACCCCACTACCACTATAAGATTAGAGCCATAAGGGAGAATAGACATCTACCACCCCACTACCACTATCAAATTAGAGCCATAAGGGAGACTAGACATCTACCACCCCACTACCACTATGAGATTAGAGCCATAAGGGAGACTAGACATCTACCACCCCACTACCACTACCAGATTAGAGCCATAAGGGAGACTAGACATCTACCACCCCACTACCACTATCAGATTAGAGCCATAAGGGAGACCTGACATCTACCACCCCACTACCACTATAAAATTAGAGCCATAAGGGAGCCTAGACATCTACCACCCCACTACCACTATCAAATTAGAGCCATAAGGGAGCCTAGACATCTACCACCCCACTACCACTATCAGATTAGAGCCATAAGGGAGACTAGACATCTACCACCCCACTAACACTATCAGATTAAGGCCATAAGGGAGACTAGACATCTACCACCCCACTATCAGATTAGAGCCATAAGGGAGACTAGACATCTACCACCCCACTACCACTATCAGATTAGAGCCATGAGGGAGACTAGACATCTACCACCCCACCACCACTATCTAATTAGAGCCATAAGGGAGACTAGACATCTACCACCCCACTACCACTATCAGATTAGAGCCATAAGGGAGACTAGACATCTACCACCCCACTACCACCATCAGATTAGAGCCATAAGGGAGACCTGACATCTACCACCCCACTACCACTATAAAATTAGAGGCATAAGGGAGCCTAGACATCTACCACCCCACTACCACTATCAAATTAGAGCCATAAGGGAGACTAGACATCTACCAACCCACTACCACTATCAGATTAGAGCCATAAGGGAGACTAGACATCTACCACCCCACTAACACTATCAGATTAAGGCCATAAGGGAGACTAGACATCTACCACCCCACTATCAGATTAGAGCCATAAGGGAGACCTGACATCTACCACCCCACTACCACTATCAGATTAGAGCCATAAGGGAGACTAAACATCTACCACCCCACTACCACTATCAGATTAGAGCCATGAGGGAGACTAGACATCTACCACCCCACTACCACTATCAAATTAGAGCCATAACGGAGACTAGACATCTACCACCCCACTATCCCTATCAGATTAGAGCCATAAGGGAGACTAGACATCTACCACCCCACTATCAGATTAGAGCCATAATGGAGCCTAGACATCTACCACCCCACTACCACTATCAAATTAGAGCAATAAGGGAGCCTAGACATCTACCACCCCACTAACACTATCAGATTGGAGCCATAAGGGAGACTAGACATCTACCACCCCACTACCACTATAAATTAGAGCCATAAGGGAGCCTAGACATCTACCACCCCACTACCACTATCAGATTAGAGCCATAAGGGAGCCTAGACATCTACCACCCCACTACCACCATCAGATTAGAGCCATAAGGGAGACCAGACATCTACCACCCCACTACCACTATAAAATTAGAGCCATAAGGGAGCCTAGACATCTACCACCCCACTACCACTATCAAATTAGAGCCATAAGGGAGCCTAGACATCTACCACCCCACTACCACTATCAGATTAGAGCCATAAGGGAGACTAGACATCTATCACCCCACTACCACTATCAGATTAGAGCCATAAGGGAGACTAGACATCTACCACCCCACTATCAGATTAGAGCCATAAAGGAGACTAGACATCTACCACCCCACTACCACTATCAGATTAGAGCCATAAGGGAGACTAGACATCTACCACCCCAATACCACTATCAAATTAGAGCCATAAGGGAGACTAGACATCTACCACCCCACTACCACTATCAGATTAGAGCCATAAGGGAGACTAGACATCTACCACCAGACTACCACTACCAGATTAGAGCCATAAGGGATCCTAAACATCTACCACCCCACTACCACTATCAAATTAGAGCCATAAGGGAGACTAGACATCTACCACACCACTACCACTATAAAATTAGAGCCATAAGGGAGACTAGACATCTACCACCCCACTACCACTATCAAATTAGAGCCTTAAGGGAGACTAGACATCTACTATCCCACTACCACTATCAGATTAGAGCCATAAGGGAGTCTAGACATCTACCACCCCACTATCAGATTAGAGCCATAAGGGAGACTAGACATCTACCACCCCACTACCAGATTAGAGCCATAAGGGAGACTAGACATCTGCCACCCCACTACCACTATCAGATTAGAGCCATAAGGGAGACTAGACATCTACCACCCAACTATCACTAAAGGATTAGAGCCATAAGGGAGACTAGACATCTACCACCCCACTCCCACTATCAGATTAGAGCCATAAGGGAGCCTAGACATCTTCCACCCCACTACCACTATCAAATTAGAGCCATAAGGGAGCCTAGACATCTACCACCCCACTACCACTATCAGATTAGAGCCATAAGGGAGACTAGACATCTACCACCCCACTACCACTATCAAATTAGAGCCATAAGGGAGACTAGACATCTACCACCCCACTACCACTATCAAATTAGAGCCTTAAGGGAGACTAGACATCTACTATCCCACTACCACTATCAGATTAGAGCCATAAGGGAGTCTAGACATCTACCACCCCACTATCAGATTAGAGCCATAAGGGAGACTAGACATCTACCACCCCACTACCACTATCAGATTAGAGCCATGAGGGAGACTAGACATCTACCACCCCACCACCACTATCTAATTAGAGCCATAAGGGAGACTAGACATCTACCACCCCACTACCACTATCAGATTAGAGCCATAAGGGAGACTAGACATCTACCACCCCACTACCACCATCAGATTAGAGCCATAAGGGAGACCTGACATCTACCACCCCACTACCACTATAAAATTAGAGGCATAAGGGAGCCTAGACATCTACCACCCCACTACCACTATCAAATTAGAGCCATAAGGGAGACTAGACATCTACCAACCCACTACCACTATCAGATTAGAGCCATAAGGGAGACTAGACATCTACCACCCCACTAACACTATCAGATTAAGGCCATAAGGGAGACTAGACATCTACCACCCCACTATCAGATTAGAGCCATAAGGGAGACCTGACATCTACCACCCCACTACCACTATCAGATTAGAGCCATAAGGGAGACTAAACATCTACCACCCCACTACCACTATCAGATTAGAGCCATGAGGGAGACTAGACATCTACCACCCCACTACCACTATCAAATTAGAGCCATAACGGAGACTAGACATCTACCACCCCACTATCCCTATCAGATTAGAGCCATAAGGGAGACTAGACATCTACCACCCCACTATCAGATTAGAGCCATAATGGAGCCTAGACATCTACCACCCCACTACCACTATCAAATTAGAGCAATAAGGAAGCCTAGACATCTACCACCCCACTAACACTATCAGATTGGAGCCATAAGGGAGACTAGACATCTACCACCCCACTACCACTATAAATTAGAGCCATAAGGGAGCCTAGACATCTACCACCCCACTACCACTATCAGATTAGAGCCATAAGGGAGCCTAGACATCTACCACCCCACTACCACCATCAGATTAGAGCCATAAGGGAGACCAGACATCTACCACCCCACTACCACTATAAAATTAGAGCCATAAGGGAGCCTAGACATCTACCACCCCACTACCACTATCAAATTAGAGCCATAAGGGAGCCTAGACATCTACCACCCCACTACCACTATCAGATTAGAGCCATAAGGGAGACTAGACATCTATCACCCCACTACCACTATCAGATTAGAGCCATAAGGGAGACTAGACATCTACCACCCCACTATCAGATTAGAGCCATAAAGGAGACTAGACATCTACCACCCCACTACCACTATCAGATTAGAGCCATAAGGGAGACTAGACATCTACCACCCCAATACCACTATCAAATTAGAGCCATAAGGGAGACTAGACATCTACCACCCCACTACCACTATCAGATTAGAGCCATAAGGGAGACTAGACATCTACCACCAGACTACCACTACCAGATTAGAGCCATAAGGGATCCTAAACATCTACCACCCCACTACCACTATCAAATTAGAGCCATAAGGGAGACTAGACATCTACCACACCACTACCACTATAAAATTAGAGCCATAAGGGAGACTAGACATCTACCACCCCACTACCACTATCAAATTAGAGCCTTAAGGGAGACTAGACATCTACTATCCCACTACCACTATCAGATTAGAGCCATAAGGGAGTCTAGACATCTACCACCCCACTATCAGATTAGAGCCATAAGGGAGACTAGACATCTACCACCCCACTACCAGATTAGAGCCATAAGGGAGACTAGACATCTGCCACCCCACTACCACTATCAGATTAGAGCCATAAGGGAGACTAGACATCTACCACCCAACTATCACTAAAGGATTAGAGCCATAAGGGAGACTAGACATCTACCACCCCACTCCCACTATCAGATTAGAGCCATAAGGGAGCCTAGACATCTTCCACCCCACTACCACTATCAAATTAGAGCCATAAGGGAGCCTAGACATCTACCACCCCACTACCACTATCAGATTAGAGCCATAAGGGAGACTAGACATCTACCACCCCACTACCACTATCAAATTAGAGCCATAAGGGAGACTAGACATCTACCACCCCACTACCACTATCAAATTAGAGCCTTAAGGGAGACTAGACATCTACTATCCCACTACCACTATCAGATTAGAGCCATAAGGGAGTCTAGACATCTACCACCCCACTATCAGATTAGAGCCATAAGGGAGACTAGACATCTACCACCCCACTACCAGATTAGAGCCATAAGGGAGACTAGACATCTACCACCCCACTACCACTATCAGATTAGAGCAATAAGGGAGACTAGACATCTACCACCCCACTACCACTAAAGGATTAGAGCCATAAGGGAGACTAGACATCTACCACCCCACTACCACTATAAAATTAGAGCCATAAGGGAGCCTAGACATCTACCACCCCACTACCACTATCAAATTAGAGCCATAAGGGAGCCTAGACATCTACCACTCCACTACCACTATAAGATTAGAGCCATAAGGGAGACTAGACATCTACCACCCCACTACCAGATTAGAGCCATAAGGGAGACTAGACATCTACCACCCCACTACCACTATCAGATTAGAGCCATAAGGGAGACTAGACATCTACCACCCAACTACCACTAAAGGATTAGAGCCATAAGGGAGACTAGACATCTACCACCCCACTCCCACTATCAGATTAGAGCCATAAGGGAGCCTAGACATCTACCACCCCACTACCACTATCAGATTAGAGCCATAAGGGAGTCTAGACATCTACCACCCCACTATCAGATTCAAGCCATAAGGGAGAATAGACATCTACCACCCCACTACCAGATAAGAGCCATAAGGGAGACTAGACATCTACCACCCCACTACCACTATCAGATTAGAGCCATAAGGGAGACTAGACATCTACCACCCCACTACCACTAAAGGATTAGAGCCATAAGGGAGACTAGACATCTACCACCCCACTACCACTATAAAATTAGAGCCATTAGGGAGCCTAGACATCTACCACCCCACTACCACTATCAAATTAGAGCCATAAGGAAGCCTAGACATCTACCACCCCACTACCACTGTCAGATTAGAGCCATAAGGGAGACTAGACATCTACAACCCCACTACCACTATCAAATTAGAGCCATAAGGGAGACTAGACATCTACCACCCCACTACCACTATCAAATTAGAGCCTTAAGGGAGAATAGACATCTACTATCCCACTACCAGATTAGAGCCATAAGGGAGTCTAGACATCTACCACCCCACTATCAGATTAGAGCCATAAGGGAGACTAGACATCTACCACCCCACTACCAGATTAGAGCCATAAGGGAGACTAGACATCTACCACCCCACTACCACTATCAGATTAGAGCCATAAGGGAGACTAGACATCTACCACTAAAGGATTAGAGCCATAAGGGAGACTAGACATCTACCACCCCACTCCCACTATCAGATTAGAGCCATAAGGGAGCCTAGACATCTACCACCCCACTACCACTATCAAATTAGAGCCATAAGGGAGACTAGACATCTACCACACCACTACCACTATCAAATTAGAGCCATAAGGGAGACTAGACATCTACCACCCCACTACCACTATCAAATTAGAGCCATAAGGGAGACTAGACATCTACCATCCCACTACCAATATCAGATTAGAGCCATAAGGGAGTCTAGACATCTACCAACCCACTATCAGATTAGAGCCATAAGGGAGACTAGACATCTACCACCCTACTACCAGATAAGAGCCATAAGGGAGTCTAGACATCTTCCACCCCACTACCACTATCAGATTAGAGCCATAAGGGAGACTAGACATCTACCACCCCACTACCACTAAAGGATTAGAGCCATAAGGGAGACTAGACATCTACCACCCCACTACCACTATAAAATTAGAGCCATAAGGGAGCCTAGACATCTACCACCCCACTACCACTATCAAATTAGAGCCATAAGGGAGCCTAGACATCTACCACTCCACTACCACTATAAGATTAGAGCCATAAGGGAGACTAGACATCTACCACCCCACTACCACTATCAAATTAGAGCCATAAGGGAGCCTAGACATCTACCACCCCACTACCAATATCAGAATTAGATCCATAAGGGAGCCTAGACATCTACCACCCCACTACCAATATCGGATTAGAGCCATAAGGGAGACTAGACATCTACCACCCTACTACCCCTATCAGATTAAGGCCATAAGGGAGACTAGACATCTACCACCCCACTACCACTATCAGATTAGAGCCATAAGGGAGACTAGACATCTACCACCCCACTCCCACTACCAGATTAGAGCCATTAGGGAGCCTAGACATCTACCACCCCACTACCACTATCAAATTAGAGCCATAAGGGAGACTAGACATCTACCACACCACTACCACTATCAAATTAGAGCCATAAGGGAGACTAGACATCTACCACCCCACTACCACTATCAAATTAGAGCCATAAGGGAGACTAGACATCTACCATCCCACTACCACTATCAGATTAGAGCCATAAGGGAGTCTAGACATCTACCACCCCACTATCAGATTCAAGCCATAAGGGAGAATAGACATCTACCACCCCACTACCAGATAAGAGCCATAAGGGAGACTAGACATCTACCACCCCACTACCACTATCAGATTAGAGCCATAAGGGAGACTAGACATCTACCACCCCACTACCACTAAAGGATTAGAGCCATAAGGGAGACTAGACATCTACCACCCCACTACCACTATAAAATTAGAGCCATTAGGGAGCCTAGACATCTACCACCCCACTACCACTATCAAATTAGAGCCATAAGGGAGCCTAGACATCTACCACCCCACTACCACTGTCAGATTAGAGCCATAAGGGAGACTAGACATCTACAACCCCACTACCACTATCAAATTAGAGCCATAAGGGAGACTAGACATCTACCACCCCACTACCACTATCAAATTAGAGCCTTAAGGGAGAATAGACATTTACTATCCCACTACCAGATTAGAGCCATAAGGGAGTCTAGACATCTACCACCCCACTATCAGATTAGAGCCATAAGGGAGACTAGACATCTACCACCCCACTACCAGATTAGAGCCATAAGGGAGACTAGACATCTACCACCCCACTACCACTATCAGATTAGAGCCATAAGGGAGACTAGACATCTACCACTAAAGGATTAGAGCCATAAGGGAGACTAGACATCTACCACCCCACTCCCACTATCAGATTAGAGCCATAAGGGAGCCTAGACATCTACCACCCCACTACCACTATCAAATTAGAGCCATAAGGGAGACTAGACATCTACCACACCACTACCACTATCAAATTAGAGCCATAAGGGAGACTAGACATCTACCACCCCACTACCACTATCAAATTAGAGCCATAAGGGAGACTAGACATCTACCATCCCACTACCAATATCAGATTAGAGCCATAAGGGAGTCTAGACATCTACCACCCCACTATCAGATTAGAGCCATAAGGGAGACTAGACATCTACCACCCTACTACCAGATAAGAGCCATAAGGGAATCTAGACATCTACCACCCCACTACCACTATCAGATTAGAGCCATAAGGGAGACTAGACATCTACCACCCCACTACCACTAAAGGATTAGAGCCATAAGGGAGACTAGACATCTACCACACCACTACCACTATAAAATTAGAGCCATAAGGGAGCCTAGACATCTACCACCCCACTACCACTATCAAATTAGAGCCATAAGGGAGCCTAGACATCTACCACTCCACTACCACTATAAGATTAGAGCCATAAGGGAGACTAGACATCTACCACCCCACTACCACTATCAAATTAGAGCCATAAGGGAGCCTAGACATCTACCACCCCACTACCAATATCAGAATTAGATCCATAAGGGAGCCTAGACATCTACCACCCCACTACCAATATCAGATTAGAGCCATAAGGGAGACTAGACATCTACCACCCTACTACCCCTATCAGATTAAGGCCATAAGGGAGACTAGACATCTACCACCCCACTACCACTATCAGATTAGAGCCATAAGGGAGACTAGACATCTACCACCCCACTACCACTACCAGATTAGAGCCATATAAGGGAGACTAGACATCTACCACCCCACTACCACTATCAGATTACAGCCGTGAGGGAGACTAGACATCTACCACCCCACTATCAGATTAGAGCCATAAGGGAGACTAGACATCTACCACCCCACTACCACTATCAAATTAGAGCCATAAGGGAGCCTAGACATCTACCACCCCACTACCACTATCAGAATTAGATCCATAAGGGAGCCTAGACATCTACCACCCCACTACCACTATCAAATTAGAGCTATAAGGGAGACTAGACATCTACCACCCCACTACCACTATCAGATTAGAGCCATAAGGGAGAATAGACATCTACCACCCCACTACCACTATCAAATTAGAGCCATAAGGGAGACCTGACATCTACCACCCCACTACCACTATGAGATTAGAGCCATAAGGGAGTCTAGACATCTACCACCCCACTACCACTACCAGATTAGAGCCACAAGGGAGACTAGACATCTACCACCCCACTACCACTATCAAATTAGAGCCATAAGGGAGCCTAGACATCTACCACCCCACTACCACTATCAGATTAGAGCCATAAGGGAGACTAGACATCTACCACCCAACTACCACTAAAGGATTAGAGCCATAAGGGAGACTAGACATCTACCACCCCACTCCCACTATCAGATTAGAGCCATAAGGGAGCCTAGACATCTACCACCCCACTACCACTATCAGATTAGAGCCATAAGGGAGTCTAGACATCTACCACCCCACTATCAGATTCAAGCCATAAGGGAGAATAGACATCTACCACCCCACTACCAGATAAGAGCCATAAGGGAGACTAGACATCTACCACCCCACTACCACTATCAGATTAGAGCCATAAGGGAGACTAGACATCTACCACCCCACTACCACTAAAGGATTAGAGCCATAAGGGAGACTAGACATCTACCACCCCACTACCACTATAAAATTAGAGCCATTAGGGAGCCTAGACATCTACCACCCCACTACCACTATCAAATTAGAGCCATAAGGGAGCCTAGACATCTACCACCCCACTACCACTGTCAGATTAGAGCCATAAGGGAGACTAGACATCTACAACCCCACTACCACTATCAAATTAGAGCCATAAGGGAGACTAGACATCTACCACCCCACTACCACTATCAAATTAGAGCCTTAAGGGAGAATAGACATCTACTATCCCACTACCAGATTAGAGCCATAAGGGAGTCTAGACATCTACCACCCCACTATCAGATTAGAGCCATAAGGGAGACTAGACATCTACCACCCCACTACCAGATTAGAGCCATAAGGGAGACTAGACATCTACCACCCCACTACCACTATCAGATTAGAGCCATAAGGGAGACTAGACATCTACCACTAAAGGATTAGAGCCATAAGGGAGACTAGACATCTACCACCCCACTCCCACTATCAGATTAGAGCCATAAGGGAGCCTAGACATCTACCACCCCACTACCACTATCAAATTAGAGCCATAAGGGAGACTAGACATCTACCACACCACTACCACTATCAAATTAGAGCCATAAGGGAGACTAGACATCTACCACCCCACTACCACTATCAAATTAGAGCCATAAGGGAGACTAGACATCTACCATCCCACTACCAATATCAGATTAGAGCCATAAGGGAGTCTAGACATCTACCACCCCACTATCAGATTAGAGCCATAAGGGAGACTAGACATCTACCACCCTACTACCAGATAAGAGCCATAAGGGAGTCTAGACATCTTCCACCCCACTACCACTATCAGATTAGAGCCATAAGGGAGACTAGACATCTACCACCCCACTACCACTAAAGGATTAGAGCCATAAGGGAGACTAGACATCTACCACCCCACTACCACTATAAAATTAGAGCCATAAGGGAGCCTAGACATCTACCACCCCACTACCACTATCAAATTAGAGCCATAAGGGAGCCTAGACATCTACCACTCCACTACCACTATAAGATTAGAGCCATAAGGGAGACTAGACATCTACCACCCCACTACCACTATCAAATTAGAGCCATAAGGGAGCCTAGACATCTACCACCCCACTACCAATATCAGAATTAGATCCATAAGGGAGCCTAGACATCTACCACCCCACTACCAATATCGGATTAGAGCCATAAGGGAGACTAGACATCTACCACCCTACTACCCCTATCAGATTAAGGCCATAAGGGAGACTAGACATCTACCACCCCACTACCACTATCAGATTAGAGCCATAAGGGAGACTAGACATCTACCACCCCACTCCCACTACCAGATTAGAGCCATAAGGGAGCCTAGACATCTACCACCCCACTACCACTATCAAATTAGAGCCATAAGGGAGACTAGACATCTACCACACCACTACCACTATCAAATTAGAGCCATAAGGGAGACTAGACATCTACCACCCCACTACCACTATCAAATTAGAGCCATAAGGGAGACTAGACATCTACCATCCCACTACCACTATCAGATTAGAGCCATAAGGGAGTCTAGACATCTACCACCCCACTATCAGATTCAAGCCATAAGGGAGAATAGACATCTACCACCCCACTACCAGATAAGAGCCATAAGGGAGACTAGACATCTACCACCCCACTACCACTATCAGATTAGAGCCATAAGGGAGACTAGACATCTACCACCCCACTACCACTAAAGGATTAGAGCCATAAGGGAGACTAGACATCTACCACCCCACTACCACTATAAAATTAGAGCCATTAGGGAGCCTAGACATCTACCACCCCACTACCACTATCAAATTAGAGCCATAAGGGAGCCTAGACATCTACCACCCCACTACCACTGTCAGATTAGAGCCATAAGGGAGACTAGACATCTACAACCCCACTACCACTATCAAATTAGAGCCATAAGGGAGACTAGACATCTACCACCCCACTACCACTATCAAATTAGAGCCTTAAGGGAGAATAGACATTTACTATCCCACTACCAGATTAGAGCCATAAGGGAGTCTAGACATCTACCACCCCACTATCAGATTAGAGCCATAAGGGAGACTAGACATCTACCACCCCACTACCAGATTAGAGCCATAAGGGAGACTAGACATCTACCACCCCACTACCACTATCAGATTAGAGCCATAAGGGAGACTAGACATCTACCACTAAAGGATTAGAGCCATAAGGGAGACTAGACATCTACCACCCCACTCCCACTATCAGATTAGAGCCATAAGGGAGCCTAGACATCTACCACCCCACTACCACTATCAAATTAGAGCCATAAGGGAGACTAGACATCTACCACACCACTACCACTATCAAATTAGAGCCATAAGGGAGACTAGACATCTACCACCCCACTACCACTATCAAATTAGAGCCATAAGGGAGACTAGACATCTACCATCCCACTACCAATATCAGATTAGAGCCATAAGGGAGTCTAGACATCTACCACCCCACTATCAGATTAGAGCCATAAGGGAGACTAGACATCTACCACCCTACTACCAGATAAGAGCCATAAGGGAGTCTAGACATCTACCACCCCACTACCACTATCAGATTAGAGCCATAAGGGAGACTAGACATCTACCACCCCACTACCACTAAAGGATTAGAGCCATAAGGGAGACTAGACATCTACCACCCCACTACCACTATAAAATTAGAGCCATAAGGGAGCCTAGACATCTACCACCCCACTACCACTATCAGATTAGAGCCATAAGGGAGACTAGACATCTACCACCCCACTACCACTAAAGGATTAGAGCCATAAGGGAGACTAGACATCTACCACCCCACTACCACTATAAAATTAGAGCCATTAGGGAGCCTAGACATCTACCACCCCACTACCACTATCAAATTAGAGCCATAAGGGAGCCTAGACATCTACCACCCCACTACCACTGTCAGATTAGAGCCATAAGGGAGACTAGACATCTACAACCCCACTACCACTATCAAATTAGAGCCATAAGGGAGACTAGACATCTACCACCCCACTACCACTATCAAATTAGAGCCTTAAGGGAGAATAGACATTTACTATCCCACTACCAGATTAGAGCCATAAGGGAGTCTAGACATCTACCACCCCACTATCAGATTAGAGCCATAAGGGAGACTAGACATCTACCACCCCACTACCAGATTAGAGCCATAAGGGAGACTAGACATCTACCACCCCACTACCACTATCAGATTAGAGCCATAAGGGAGACTAGACATCTACCACTAAAGGATTAGAGCCATAAGGGAGACTAGACATCTACCACCCCACTCCCACTATCAGATTAGAGCCATAAGGGAGCCTAGACATCTACCACCCCACTACCACTATCAAATTAGAGCCATAAGGGAGACTAGACATCTACCACACCACTACCACTATCAAATTAGAGCCATAAGGGAGACTAGACATCTACCACCCCACTACCACTATCAAATTAGAGCCATAAGGGAGACTAGACATCTACCATCCCACTACCAATATCAGATTAGAGCCATAAGGGAGTCTAGACATCTACCACCCCACTATCAGATTAGAGCCATAAGGGAGACTAGACATCTACCACCCTACTACCAGATAAGAGCCATAAGGGAGTCTAGACATCTACCACCCCACTACCACTATCAGATTAGAGCCATAAGGGAGACTAGACATCTACCACCCCACTACCACTAAAGGATTAGAGCCATAAGGGAGACTAGACATCTACCACCCCACTACCACTATAAAATTAGAGCCATAAGGGAGCCTAGACATCTACCACCCCACTACCACTATCAAATTAGAGCCATAAGGGAGCCTAGACATCTACCACTCCACTACCACTATAAGATTAGAGCCATAAGGGAGACTAGACATCTACCACCCCACTACCACTATCAAATTAGAGCCATAAGGGAGCCTAGACATCTACCAACCCACTACCAATATCAGAATTAGATCCATAAGGGAGCCTAGACATCTACCACCCCACTACCAATATCAGATTAGAGCCATAAGGGAGACTAGACATCTACCACCCTACTACCCCTATCAGATTAAGGCCATAAGGGAGACTAGACATCTACCACCCCACTACCACTATCAGATTAGAGCCATAAGGGAGACTAGACATCTACCACCCCACTACCACTACCAGATTAGAGCCATAAGGGAGACTAGACATCTACCACCCCACTACCACTATCAGATTACAGCAGTGAGGGAGACTAGACATCTACCACCCCACTATCAGATTAGAGCCATAAGGGAGACTAGACATCTACCACCCCACTACCACTATCAAATTAGAGCCATAAGGGAGCCTAGACATCTACCACCCCACTACCACTATCAGAATTAGATCCATAAGGGAGCCTAGACATCTACCACCCCACTACCACTATCAAATTAGAGCTATAAGGGAGACTAGACATCTACCACCCCACTACCACTATCAGATTAGAGCCATAAGGGAGAATAGACATCTACCACCCCACTACCACTATCAAATTAGAGCCATAAGGGAGACCTGACATCTACCACCCCACTACCACTATGAGATTAGAGCCATAAGGGAGTCTAGACATCTACCACCCCACTACCACTACCAGATTAGAGCCACAAGGGACACTAGACATCTACCACCCCACTACCACTATCAAATTAGAGCCATAAGGGAGCCTAGACATCTACCACCCCACTACCACTATCAGATTAGAGCCATAAGGGAGACTAGACATCTACCACCCAACTACCACTAAAGGATTAGAGCCATAAGGGAGACTAGACATCTACCACCCCACTACCACTATCAGATTAGAGCCATAAGGGAGCCTAGACATCTACCACCCCACTACCACTATCAGATTAGAGCCATAAGGGAGTCTAGACATCTACCACCCCACTATCAGATTCAAGCCATAAGGGAGAATAGACATCTACCACCCCACTACCAGATAAGAGCCATAAGGGAGACTAGACATCTACCACCCCACTACCACTATCAGATTAGAGCCATAAGGGAGACTAGACATCTACCACCCCACTACCACTAAAGGATTAGAGCCATAAGGGAGACTAGACATCTACCACCCCACTACCACTATAAAATTAGAGCCATTAGGGAGCCTAGACATCTACCACCCCACTACCACTATCAAATTAGAGCCATAAGGGAGCCTAGACATCTACCACCCCACTACCACTGTCAGATTAGAGCCATAAGGGAGACTAGACATCTACAACCCCACTACCACTATCAAATTAGAGCCATAAGGGAGACTAGACATCTACCACCCCACTACCACTATCAAATTAGAGCCTTAAGGGAGAATAGACATCTACTATCCCACTACCAGATTAGAGCCATAAGGGAGTCTAGACATCTACCACCCCACTATCAGATTAGAGCCATAAGGGAGACTAGACATCTACCACCCCACTACCAGATTAGAGCCATAAGGGAGACTAGACATCTACCACCCCACTACCACTATCAGATTAGAGCCATAAGGGAGACTAGACATCTACCACTAAAGGATTAGAGCCATAAGGGAGACTAGACATCTACCACCCCACTCCCACTATCAGATTAGAGCCATAAGGGAGCCTAGACATCTACCACCCCACTACCACTATCAAATTAGAGCCATAAGGGAGACTAGACATCTACCACACCACTACCACTATCAAATTAGAGCCATAAGGGAGACTAGACATCTACCACCCCACTACCACTATCAAATTAGAGCCATAAGGGAGACTAGACATCTACCATCCCACTACCAATATCAGATTAGAGCCATAAGGGAGTCTAGACATCTACCACCCCACTATCAGATTAGAGCCATAAGGGAGACTAGACATCTACCACCCTACTACCAGATAAGAGCCATAAGGGAGTCTAGACATCTTCCACCCCACTACCACTATCAGATTAGAGCCATAAGGGAGACTAGACATCTACCACCCCACTACCACTAAAGGATTAGAGCCATAAGGGAGACTAGACATCTACCACCCCACTACCACTATAAAATTAGAGCCATAAGGGAGCCTAGACATCTACCACCCCACTACCACTATCAAATTAGAGCCATAAGGGAGCCTAGACATCTACCACCCCACTACCAATATCGGATTAGAGCCATAAGGGAGACTAGACATCTACCACCCTACTACCCCTATCAGATTAAGGCCATAAGGGAGACTAGACATCTACCACCCCACTACCACTATCAGATTAGAGCCATAAGGGAGACTAGACATCTACCACCCCACTCCCACTACCAGATTAGAGCCATAAGGGAGCCTAGACATCTACCACCCCACTACCACTATCAAATTAGAGCCATAAGGGAGACTAGACATCTACCACACCACTACCACTATCAAATTAGAGCCATAAGGGAGACTAGACATCTACCACCCCACTACCACTATCAAATTAGAGCCATAAGGGAGACTAGACATCTACCATCCCACTACCACTATCAGATTAGAGCCATAAGGGAGACTAGACATCTACCACCCCACTACCACTATCAGATTAGAGCCATAAGGGAGACTAGACATCTACCACCCCACTACCACTAAAGGATTAGAGCCATAAGGGAGACTAGACATCTACCACCCCACTACCACTATAAAATTAGAGCCATTAGGGAGCCTAGACATCTACCACCCCACTACCACTATCAAATTAGAGCCATAAGGGAGCCTAGACATCTACCACCCCACTACCACTGTCAGATTAGAGCCATAAGGGAGACTAGACATCTACAACCCCACTACCACTATCAAATTAGAGCCATAAGGGAGACTAGACATCTACCACCCCACTACCACTATCAAATTAGAGCCTTAAGGGAGAATAGACATCTACTATCCCACTACCAGATTAGAGCCATAAGGGAGTCTAGACATCTACCACCCCACTATCAGATTAGAGCCATAAGGGAGACTAGATATCTACCACCCCACTACCAGATTAGAGCCATAAGGGAGACTAGACATCTACCACCCCACTACCACTATCAGATTAGAGCCATAAGGGAGACTAGACATCTACCACTAAAGGATTAGAGCCATAAGGGAGACTAGACATCTACCACCCCACTCCCACTATCAGATTAGAGCCATAAGGGAGCCTAGACATCTACCACCCCACTACCACTATCAAATTAGAGCCATAAGGGAGACTAGACATCTACCACACCACTACCACTATCAAATTAGAGCCATAAGGGAGACTAGACATCTACCACCCCACTACCACTATCAAATTAGAGCCATAAGGGAGACTAGACATCTACCATCCCACTACCAATATCATATTAGAGCCATAAGGGAGTCTAGACATCTACCACCCCACTATCAGATTAGAGCCATAAGGGAGACTAGACATCTACCACCCTACTACCAGATAAGAGCCATAAGGGAGTCTAGACATCTTCCACCCCACTACCACTATCAGATTAGAGCCATAAGGGAGACTAGACATCTACCACCCCACTACCACTAAAGGATTAGAGCCATAAGGGAGACTAGACATCTACCACCCCACTACCACTATAAAATTAGAGCCATAAGGGAGCCTAGACATCTACCACCCCACTACCACTATCAAATTAGAGCCATAAGGGAGCCTAGACATCTACCACTCCACTACCACTATAAGATTAGAGCCATAAGGGAGACTAGACATCTACCACCCCACTACCACTATCAAATTAGAGCCATAAGGGAGCCTAGACATCTACCACCCCACTACCAATATCAGAATTAGATCCATAAGGGAGCCTAGACATCTACCACCCCACTACCAATATCGGATTAGAGCCATAAGGGAGACTAGACATCTACCACCCTACTACCCCTATCAGATTAAGGCCATAAGGGAGACTAGACATCTACCACCCCACTACCACTATCAGATTAGAGCCATAAGGGAGACTAGACATCTACCACCCCACTACCACTACCAGATTAGAGCCATAAGGGAGCCTAGACATCTACCACCCCACTACCACTATCAAATTAGAGCCATAAGGGAGACTAGACATCTACCACACCACTACCACTATCAAATTAGAGCCATAAGGGAGACTAGACATCTACCACCCCACTACCACTATCAAATTAGAGCCATAAGGGAGACTAGACATCTACCATCCCACTACCACTATCAGATTAGAGCCATAACGGAGTCTAGACATCTACCACCCCACTATCAGATTCAAGCCATAAGGGAGAATAGACATCTACCACCCCACTACCAGATAAGAGCCATAAGGGAGACTAGACATCTACCACCCCACTACCACTATCAGATTAGAGCCATAAGGGAGACTAGACATCTACCACCCCACTACCACTAAAGGATTAGAGCCATAAGGGAGACTAGACATCTACCACCCCACTACCACTATAAAATTAGAGCCATTAGGGAGCCTAGACATCTACCACCCCACTACCACTATCAAATTAGAGCCATAAGGGAGCCTAGACATCTACCACCCCACTACCACTGTCAGATTAGAGCCATAAGGGAGACTAGACATCTACAACCCCACTACCACTATCAAATTAGAGCCATAAGGGAGACTAGACATCTACCACCCCACTACCACTATCAAATTAGAGCCTTAAGGGAGAATAGACATTTACTATCCCACTACCAGATTAGAGCCATAAGGGAGTCTAGACATCTACCACCCCACTATCAGATTAGAGCCATAAGGGAGACTAGACATCTACCACCCCACTACCAGATTAGAGCCATAAGGGAGACTAGACATCTACCACCCCACTACCACTATCAGATTAGAGCCATAAGGGAGACTAGACATCTACCACTAAAGGATTAGAGCCATAAGGGAGACTAGACATCTACCACCCCACTCCCACTATCAGATTAGAGCCATAAGGGAGCCTAGACATCTACCACCCCACTACCACTATCAAATTAGAGCCATAAGGGAGACTAGACATCTACCACACCACTACCACTATCAAATTAGAGCCATAAGGGAGACTAGACATCTACCACCCCACTACCACTATCAAATTAGAGCCATAAGGGAGACTAGACATCTACCATCCCACTACCAATATCAGATTAGAGCCATAAGGGAGTCTAGACATCTACCACCCCACTATCAGATTAGAGCCATAAGGGAGACTAGACATCTACCACCCTACTACCAGATAAGAGCCATAAGGGAGTCTAGACATCTACCACCCCACTACCACTATCAGATTAGAGCCATAAGGGAGACTAGACATCTACCACCCCACTACCACTAAAGGATTAGAGCCATAAGGGAGACTAGACATCTACCACCCCACTACCACTATAAAATTAGAGCCATAAGGGAGCCTAGACATCTACCACCCCACTACCACTATCAAATTAGAGCCATAAGGGAGCCTAGACATCTACCACTCCACTACCACTATAAGATTAGAGCCATAAGGGAGACTAGACATCTACCACCCCACTACCACTATCAAATTAGAGCCATAAGGGAGCCTAGACATCTACCAACCCACTACCAATATCAGAATTAGATCCATAAGGGAGCCTAGACATCTACCACCCCACTACCAATATCAGATTAGAGCCATAAGGGAGACTAGACATCTACCACCCTACTACCCCTATCAGATTAAGGCCATAAGGGAGACTAGACATCTACCACCCCACTACCACTATCAGATTAGAGCCATAAGGGAGACTAGACATCTACCACCCCACTACCACTACCAGATTAGAGCCATAAGGGAGACTAGACATCTACCACCCCACTACCACTATCAGATTACAGCCGTGAGGGAGACTAGACATCTACCACCCCACTATCAGATTAGAGCCATAAGGGAGACTAGACATCTACCACCCCACTACCACTATCAAATTAGAGCCATAAGGGAGCCTAGACATCTACCACCCCACTACCACTATCAGAATTAGATCCATAAGGGAGCCTAGACATCTACCACCCCACTACCACTATCAAATTAGAGCTATAAGGGAGACTAGACATCTACCACCCCACTACCACTATCAGTTTAGAGCCATAAGGGAGAATAGACATCTACCACCCCACTACCACTATCAAATTAGAGCCATAAGGGAGACCTGACATCTACCACCCCACTACCACTATGAGATTAGAGCCATAAGGGAGTCTAGACATCTACCACCCCACTACCACTACCAGATTAGAGCCACAAGGGAGACTAGACATCTACCACCCCACTACCACTATCAAATTAGAGCCATAAGGGAGCCTAGACATCTACCACCCCACTACCACTATCAGATTAGAGCCATAAGGGAGACTAGACATCTACCACCCCACTACCACCATCAGATTAGAGCCATAAGGGAGACCTGACATCTACCACCCCACTACCACTATAAAATTAGAGCCATAAGGGGGCCTAGACATCTACCACCCCACTACCACTATCAAATTAGAGCCATAAGGGAGCCTAGACATCTACCACCCCACTACCACTATCAGATTAGAGCCATAAGGGAGACTAGACATCTACCACCCCACTACCACTATCAGATTAGAGCCATAAGGGAGACTAGACATCTACCACCCCACTAACACTATCAGATTAAGGCCATAAGGGAGACTAGACATCTACCACCCCACTATCAGATTAGAGCCATAAGGGAGACTAGACATCTACCACCCCACTACCACTATCAGATTAGAGCCATAAGGGAGACTAAACATCTACCACCCCACTACCACTATCAGATTAGAGCCATGAGGGAGACTAGACATCTACCACCCCACCACCACTATCTAATTAGAGCCATAAGGGAGACTAGACATCTACCACCCCACCACCACTATCAGATTAGAGCCATAAGGGAGACTAGACATCTACCACCCCACTACCACCATCAGATTAGAGCCATAAGGGAGACCTGACATCTACCACCCCACTACCACTATACAATTAGAGCCATAAGGGAGCCTAGACATCTACCACCCCACTACCACTATCAAATTAGAGCCATAAGGGAGACTAGACATCTACCACCCCACTACCACTATCAGATTAGAGCCATAAGGGAGACTAGACATCTACCACCCCACTAACACTATCAGATTAAGGCCATAAGGGAGACTAGACATCTACCACCCCACTATCAGATTAGAGCCATAAGGGAGACTAGACATCTACCACCCCACTACCACTATCAGATTAGAGCCATAAGGGAGACTAAACATCTACCACCCCACTACCACTATCAGATTAGAGCCATGAGGGAGACTAGACATCTAC
Organism: Salvelinus fontinalis; assembly: GCF_029448725.1. Classification (NCBI taxonomy): domain Eukaryota; kingdom Metazoa; phylum Chordata; class Actinopteri; order Salmoniformes; family Salmonidae; genus Salvelinus; species Salvelinus fontinalis. Next base: position 9,379,214 of record NC_074665.1, on the reverse strand, counting down.
CACCCCACTACCACTATCAAATTAGAGCCATAACGGAGACTAGAAATCTACCACCCCACTTTCCCTATCAGATTAGAGCCATAAGGGAGACTAGACATCTACCACCCCACTATCAGATTAGAGCCATAAGGGAGCCTAGACATCTACCACCCCACTACCACTATCAAATTAGAGCAATAAGGGAGCCTAGACATCTACCACCCCACTACCACTATCAGATTAGAGCCATAAGGGAGACTAAACATCTACCACCCCACTACCACTATCAGATTAGAGCCATGAGGGAGACTAGACATCTACAACCCCTCTACCACTATCAAATTAGAGCCATAAGGGAGACTAGACATCTACCACCCCACTACCACTACCAGATTAGAGCCATAAGGGAGACTAGACATCTACCACCCCACTACCACTATCAGATTACAGCCGTGAGGGAGACTAGACATCTACCACCCCACTATCAGATTAGAGCCATAAGGGAGACTAGACATCTACCACCCCACTACCACTATCAAATTAGAGCCATAAGGGAGCCTAGACATCTACCACCCCACTACCACTATCAGAATTAGATCCATAAGGGAGCCTAGACATCTACCACCCCACTACCACTATCAAATTAGAGCTATAAGGGAGACTAGACATCTACCACCCCACTACCACTATCAGATTAGAGCCATAAGGGAGAATAGACATCTCCCACCCCACTACCACTATCAAATTAGAGCCATAAGGGAGACCTGACATCTACCACCCCACTACCACTATGAGATTAGAGCCATAAGGGAGTCTAGACATCTACCACCCCACTACCACTACCAGATTAGAGCCACAAGGGAGACTAGACATCTACCACCCCACTACCACTATCAAATTAGAGCCATAAGGGAGCCTAGACATCTACCACCCCACTACCACTATCAGATTAGAGCCATAAGGGAGACTAGACATCTACCACCCCACTACCACCATCAGATTAGAGCCATAAGGGAGACCTGACATCTACCACCCCACTACCAGTATAAAATTAGAGCCATAAGGGGGCCTAGACATCTACCACCCCACTACCACTATCAAATTAGAGCCATAAGGGAGCCTAGACATCTACCACCCCACTACCACTATCAGATTAGAGCCATAAGGGAGACTAGACATCTACCACCCCACTACCACTATCAGATTAGAGCCATAAGGGAGACTAGACATCTACCACCCCACTAACACTATCAGATTAAGGCCATAAGGGAGACTAGACATCTACCACCCCACTATCAGATTAGAGCCATAAGGGAGACTAGACATCTACCACCCCACTACCACTATCAGATTAGAGCCATAAGGGAGACTAAACATCTACCACCCCACTACCACTATCAGATTAGAGCCATGAGGGAGACTAGACATCTACCACCCCACCACCACTATCTAATTAGAGCCATAAGGGAGACTAGACATCTACCAACCCACCACCACTATCATATTAGAGCCATAAGGGAGACTAGACATCTACCACCCCACTACCACCATCAGATTAGAGCCATAAGGGAGACCTGACATCTACCACCCCACTACCACTATACAATTAGAGCCATAAGGGAGCCTAGACATCTACCACCCCACTACCACTATCAAATTAGAGCCATAAGGGAGACTAGACATCTACCACCCCACTACCACTATCAGATTAGAGCCATAAGGGAGACTAGACATCTACCACCCCACTAACACTATCAGATTAAGGCCATAAGGGAGACTAGACATCTACCACCCCACTATCAGATTAGAGCCATAAGGGAGACTAGACATCTACCACCCCACTACCACTATCAGATTAGAGCCATAAGGTAGACTAAACATCTACCACCCCACTACCACTATCAGATTAGAGCCATGCGGGAGACTAGACATCTACCACCCCACTACCACTATCAAATTAGAGCCATAACGGAGACTAGAAATCTACCACCCCACTTTCCCTATCAGATTAGAGCCATAAGGGAGACTAGACATCTACCACCCCACTATCAGATTAGAGCCATAAGGGAGCCTAGACATCTACCACCCCACTACCACTATCAAATTAGAGCAATAAGGGAGCCTAGACATCTACCACCCCACTACCACTATCAGATTAGAGCCATAAGGGAGACTAAACATCTACCACCCCACTACCACTATCAGATTAGAGCCATGAGGGAGACTAGACATCTACAACCCCTCTACCACTATCAAATTAGAGCCATAAGGGAGACTAGACATCTACCACCCCACTACCACTATCAGATTAGAGCCATAAGGGAGACTAGACATCTACCACCCCACTACCACTATCAAATTAGTGCCATAAGGGAGACTAGACATCTACCACCCCACTACCACTATGAGATTAGAGCCATAAGGGAGACTAGACATCTACCACCCCACTACCACTATCAGATTAGAGCCATAAGGGAGACTAGACATCTACCACCCCACTACCACTATCAAATTAGAGCCATAAGGGAGCCTAGACATCTACCACCCCACTACCACTATCAGATTAGAGCCATAAGGGAGACTAGACATCTACCACCCCACTACCAACATCAGATTAGAGCCATAAGGGAGACCTGACATCTACCACCCGACTACCACTATAAAATTAGAGCCATAAGGGAGCCTAGACATCTACCACCCCACTACCACTATCAAAGAGCCATAAGGGAGCCTAGACATCTACCACCCCACTACCACTATCAGATTAGAGCCACAAGGGAGACTAGACATCTACCACCCCACTATCAGATTAGAGCCATAAAGGAGACTAGACATCTACCACCCCACTACCACTATCAGATTAGAGCCATAAGGGAGACTAGACATCTACCACCCGACTACCACTATCAGATTAGAGTCATAAGGGAGCCTAGACATCTACCACCCCACTACCACTATCAGATTAGAGCCATAAGGGAGACTAGATATCTACCACCCCACTACCACTACCAAATTAGAGCCATAAAGGAGACTAGACATCTACCACCCCACTACCACTACCAGATTAGAGCCATAAGGGAGACTAGACATCTACCACCCCACTCCCACTATCAGATTAGAGCCATATGGGAGCCTAGACATCTACCACCCCACTACCACTATCAAATTAGAGCCATAAGGGAGACTAGACATCTACCACACCACTACCACTATAAAATTAGAGCCATAAGGGAGACTAGACATCTACCACCCCACTACCACTATCAAATTAGAGCCATAAGGGAGACTAGACATCTACCATCCCACTACCACTATCAGATTAGAGCCATAAGGGAGACTAGACATCTACCACCCTACTACCAGATTAGAGCCATAAGGGAGACTAGACATCTACCACCCCACTACCACTATCAAATTAGAGCCATAAGGGAGACTAGACATCTACCCCCCCACTACCACTATCAGATTAGAGCCGTAAGGGAGACTAGACATCTACCACCCCACTACCACTATACAATTAGAGCCATAAGGGAGCCTAGACAAATACCACCCCACTACGACTATCAGATTAGAGCCATAAGGGAGCCTAGACATCTACCACCCCACTACCAATATCAGATTAGAGCCATAAGGGAGACAAGACATCTACCACCCTACTACCCCTATCAGATTAAGGCCGTAAGGGAGACTAGACATCTACCACCCCACTACCACTATCAGATTAGAGCCATAAGGGAGACTAGACATCTACCACCCCACTACCACTACCAGATTAGAGCCATAAGGGAGACTAGGCATCTACCACCCCACTACCACTATCAGATTAGAGCCATAAGGGAGACTAGACATCTACCACCCCACTATCAGATTAGAGCCATAAAGGAGACTAGACATCTACCACCCCACTACCACTATCAAATTAGAGCTATAAGGGAGACTAGACATCTACCACCCCACTACCACTATCAGATTAGAGCCATAAGGGAAACTAGACATCTCCCACCCCACTATCAGATTAGAGCCACAAAGGAGACTAGACATCTACCACCCCACTACCACTATCAAATTAGAGCCATACGGGAGACTAGACATCTACCCCCCCCCCCCCCCCCCCCCACTAACACTATCAGATTACAGCCATAAAGGAGACTAGACATATACCACCCCACTACCACTATCAGAATTAGAGCCATAAGGGAGCCTAGACATCTACCACCCCACTACCAATATCAGATTAGAGCCATAAGGGAGACTAGACATCTACCACCCTACTACCCCTATCAGATTAAGGCCATAAGGGAGACTAGACATCTACCACCCCACTACCACTACCAGATTAGAGCCATAAGGGAGACTAGGCATCTACCACCCCACTACCACTATCAGATTAGAGCCATAAGGGAGACTAGACATCTACCACCCCACTATCAGATGAGAGCCATAAAGGAGACTAGACATCTACCACCCCACTACCACTATCAAATTAGAGCTATAAGGGAGACTAGACATCTTCCACCCCACTACCACTATCAGATTAGAGCCATAAGGGAGACTAGACATCTCCCACCCCACTATCAGATTAGAGCCACAAAGGAGACTAGACATCTACCACCCCACTACCACTATCAAATTAGAGCCATAAGGGAGACTAGACATCTACCACCCCACTACCACTATGAGATTAGAGCCATAAGGGAGACTAGACATCTACCACCCCACTACCACTATCAAATTGGAGCCATAAGGGAGACTAGACATCTACCACCCCACTAACACTATTAGATTAAGGCCATAAGGGAGACTAGACATCTACCACCCCACTTCCACTATCAGATTAGAGCCATAAGGGAGTATAAACATCTACCACCCCACTACCACTATCAGATTAGAGCCATGAGGGAGACTAGACATCTACCACCCCACTACCACTATCAAATTAGAGCCATAAGGGAGACTAGACATCTACCACCCCACTACCACTATCAAATTAGAGCCATAAGGGAGACTAGACATCTACCACCCCACTACCACTATCAGATTAGAGCCATAAGGGAGACTAGACATCTACCACCCTACTATCAGATTAGAGCCGTAGAGGAGACTAGACATCTACCACCCCACTACCACTATCAGATTAGAGCCATAAGGGAAAATAGACATCTACCACCCAACTACCACTACCAGATTAGAGCCATAAGGGAGACTACACATCTACCACCCCACTACCACTATCAGATTAGAGCCATAAGGGAACCTAGACATCTACCACCCAAATACTACTATCAGATTAGAGCCATAAGGGAGACTAGATATCTACCACACCACTACCATTATCAAATTAGAGCCATAAGGGAGACTAGACATCTACCACCCCACTACCACTATCAGATTAGAGCCATAAGGGAGACTAGACATCTACCACCCCACTACCACTACCAGATTAGAGCCATAAGGGAGAATAGACATCTACCACCCCACTACCACTATCAGATTAAGGCCATAAGGGAGGCTAGACATCTACCACCCCACTACCACTATCAAATTAGAGCAATTAGGGAGACTAGACATCTACCACCCCACTATCAGATTAGAGCCATAAGGGAGACTAGACATCTACCACCCCACTACCACTATCAAATTAGAGCTATAAGGGAGACTAGACATCTACCACCCCACTACCACTATCAGATTAGAGCCATAAGGGAGAATAGACATCTACCACCCCACTACCACTATCAAATTAGAGCCATAAGGGAGACTAGACATCTACCACCCCACTAACACTATCAGATTAAGGCCATAAGGGAGACTAGACATCTACCACCCCACTATCAGATTAGAGCCATAAGGGAGACTAGACATCTACCACCCCACTACCACTATCAGATTAGAGCCATAAGGGAGACAAGACATCTACCACCCCACTACCACTATCAGATTAGAGCCATGAGGGAGACTAGACATCTACCACCCCACTACCACTATCAAATTAGAGCCATAAGGGAGACTAGACATCTACCACCCCACTACCACTATCAAATTAGAGCCATAAGGGAGACTAGACATCTACCACCCCACTACCACTATCAGATTAGAGCCATAAGGGAGACTAGACATCTACCACCCCACTATCAGATTAGAGCCGTAAAGGAGACTAGACATCTACCACCACACTACCACTATCAGATTAGAGCCATAAGGGAGAATAGACATCTACCACCCGACTACCACTACCAGATTAGAGCCATAAGGGAGACTAGACATCTACCACCCCACTACCACTATCAGATTAGAGCCATAAGGGAACCTAGACATCTACCACCCCAATACTACTATCAGATTAGAGCCATAAGGGAGACTAGATATCTACCACACCACTACCACTATCAAATTAGAGCCATAAGGGAGACTAGACATCTACCACCCCACTACCACTATCAGATTAGAGCAATAAGGGAGACTAGACATCTACCACCCCACTATCAGATTAAAGCCATAAGGGAGACTAGACATCTACCACCCCACTACCACTATCAAATTAGAGCTATAAGGGAGACTAGACATCTACCACCCCACTACCACTATCAGATTAGAGCCATAAGGGAGAATAGATATCTACCACCCCACTACCACTATCAAATTAGAGCCATAAGGGAGACTAGACATCTACCACCCCACTACCACTATGAGATTAGAGCCATAAGGGAGACTAGACATCTACCACCCCACTACCACTACCAGATTAGAGCCATAAGGGAGACTAGACATCTACCACCCCACTACCACTATCAAATTAGAGCCATAAGGGAGCCTAGACATCTACCACCCCACTACCACTATAAGATTAGAGCCATAAGGGAGACTAGACATCTACCACCCCACTACCACCATCAGATTAGAGCCATAAGGGAGACTAGATATCTACCGCCCCACTACCACCATCAGATTAGAGCCATAAGGGAGACTAGACATCTACAACCCCACTACCACTATCAAATTAGAGCCATAAGGGAGACTAGACATCTACCACCCCACTACCACTATCAAATTAGAGCCTTAAGGGAGAATAGACATCTACTATCCCACTACCAGATTAGAGCCATAAGGGAGTCTAGACATCTACCACCCCACTATCAGATTAGAGCCATAAGGGAGACTAGACATCTACCACCCCACTACCAGATTAGAGCCATAAGGGAGACTAGACATCTACCACCCCACTACCACTATCAGATTAGAGCCATAAGGGAGACTAGACATCTACCACTAAAGGATTAGAGCCATAAGGGAGACTAGACATCTACCACCCCACTCCCACTATCAGATTAGAGCCATAAGGGAGCCTAGACATCTACCACCCCACTACCACTATCAAATTAGAGCCATAAGGGAGACTAGACATCTACCACACCACTACCACTATCAAATTAGAGCCATAAGGGAGACTAGACATCTACCACCCCACTACCACTATCAAATTAGAGCCATAAGGGAGACTAGACATCTACCATCCCACTACCAATATCAGATTAGAGCCATAAGGGAGTCTAGACATCTACCACCCCACTATCAGATTAGAGCCATAAGGGAGACTAGACATCTACCACCCTACTACCAGATAAGAGCCATAAGGGAGTCTAGACATCTACCACCCCACTACCACTATCAGATTAGAGCCATAAGGGAGACTAGACATCTACCACCCCACTACCACTAAAGGATTAGAGCCATAAGGGAGACTAGACATCTACCACCCCACTACCACTATAAAATTAGAGCCATAAGGGAGCCTAGACATCTACCACCCCACTCCCACTATCAAATTAGAGCCATAAGGGAGCCTAGACATCTACCACTCCACTACCACTATAAGATTAGAGCCATAAGGGAGACTAGACATCTACCACCCCACTACCACTATAAAATTAGAGCCATAAGGGAGCCTAGACATCTACCACCCCACTACCAATATCAGAATTAGATCCATAAGGGAGCCTAGACATCTACCACCCCACTACCAATATCAGATTAGAGCCATAAGGGAGACTAGACATCTACCACCCTACTACCCCTATCAGATTAAGGCCATAAGGGAGACTAGACATCTACCACCCCACTACCACTATCAGATTACAGCCGTGAGGGAGACTAGACATCTACCACCCCACTATCAGATTAGAGCCATAAGGGAGACTAGACATCTACCACCCCACTACCACTATCAAATTAGAGCCATAAGGGAGACTAGACATCTACCACCCCACTACCACTATCAGAATTAGATCCATAAGGGAGCCTAGACATCTACCACCCCACTACCACTATCAAATTAGAGCTATAAGGGAGACTAGACATCTACCACCCCACTACCACTATCAGATTAGAGCCATAAGGGAGAATAGACATCTACCACCCCACTACCACTATCAAATTAGAGCCATAAGGGAGACCTGACATCTACCACCCCACTACCACTATGAGATTAGAGCCATAAGGGAGTCTAGACATCTACCACCCCACTACCACTACCAGATTAGAGCCATAAGGGAGACTAGACATCTACCACCCCACTACCACTATCAAATTAGAGCCATAAGGGAGCCTAGACATCTACCACCCCACTACCACTATCAGATTAGAGCCATAAGGGAGACTAGACATCTACCACCCCACTACCACCATCAGATTAGAGCCATAAGGGAGACCTGACATCTACCACCCCACTACCACTATAAAATTAGAGCCATAAGGGGGCCTAGACATCTACCACCCCACTACCACTATCAAATTAGAGCCATAAGGGAGCCTAGACATCTACCACCCCACTACCACTATCAGATTAGAGCCATAAGGGAGACTAGACATCTACCACCCCACTACCACTATCAGATTAGAGCCATAAGGGAGACTAGACATCTACCACCCCACTAACACTATCAGATTAAGGCCATAAGGGAGACTAGACATCTACCACCCCCACTATCAGATTAGAGCCATAAGGGAGACTAGACATCTACCACCCCACTACCACTATCAGATTAGAGCCATAAGGGAGACTAAACATCTACCACCCCACTACCACTATCAGATTAGAGCCATGAGGGAGACTAGACATCTACCACCCCACCACCACTATCTAATTAGAGCCATAAGGGAGACTAGACATCTACCACCCCACCACCACTATCAGATTAGAGCCATAAGGGAGACTAGACATCTACCACCCCACTACCACCATCAGATTAGAGCCATAAGGGAGACCTGACATCTACCACCCCACTACCACTATAAAATTAGAGCCATAAGGGAGCCTAGACATCTACCACCCCACTACCACTATCAAATTAGAGCCATAAGGGAGACTAGACATCTACCACCCCACTACCACTATCAGATTAGAGCCATAAGGGAGACTAGACATCTACCACCCCACTAACACTATCAGATTAAGGCCATAAGGGAGACTAGACATCTACCACCCCACTATCAGATTAGAGCCATAAGGGAGACTAGACATCTACCACCCCACTACCACTATCAGATTAGAGCCATAAGGGAGACTAAACATCTACCACCCCACTACCACTATCAGATTAGAGCCATGAGGGAGACTAGACATCTACCACCCCACTACCACTATCAAATTAGAGCCATAACGGAGACTAGAAATCTACCACCCCACTTTCCCTATCTGATTAGAGCCATAAGGGAGACTAGACATCTACCACCCCACTATCAGATTAGAGCCATAAGGGAGCCTAGACATCTACCACCCCACTACCACTATCAAATTAGAGCAATAAGGGAGCCTAGACATCTACCACCCCACTACCGCTATCAGATTAGAGCCATAAGGGAGACTAAACATCTACCACCCCACTACCACTATCAGATTAGAGCCATGAGGGAGACTAGACATCTACAACCCCTCTACCACTATCAAATTAGAGCCATAAGGGAGACTAGACATCTACCACCCCACTACCACTATCAGATTAGAGCCATAAGGGAGACTAGACATCTACCACCCCACTACCACTATCAAATTAGTGCCATAAGGGAGACTAGACATCTACCACCCCACTACCACTATGAGATTAGAGCCATAAGGGAGACTAGACATCTACCACCCCACTACCACTATCAGATTAGAGCCATAAGGGAGACTAGACATCTACCACCCCACTACCACTATCAAATTAGAGCCATAAGGGAGCCTAGACATCTACCACCCCACTACCACTATCAGATTAGAGCCATAAGGGAGACTAGACATCTACCACCCCACTACCACCATCAGATTAGAGCCATAAGGGAGACCTGACATCTACCACCCGACTACCACTATAAAATTAGAGCCATAAGGGAGCCTAGACATCTACCACCCCACTACCACTATCAAAGAGCCATAAGGGAGCCTAGACATCTACCACCCCACTACCACTATCAGATTAGAGACACAAGGGAGACTAGACATCTACCACCCCACTATCAGATTAGAGCCATAAAGGAGACTAGACATCTACCACCCCACTACCACTATCAGATTAGAGCCATAAGGGAGACTAGACATCTACCACCCGACTACCACTATCAGATTAGAGTCATAAGGGAGCCTAGACATCTACCACCCCACTACCACTATCAGATTAGAGCCATAAGGGAGACTAGATATCTACCACCCCACTACCACTACCAAATTAGAGCCATAAAGGAGACTAGACATCTACCACCCCACTACCACTACCAGATTAGAGCCATAAGGGAGACTAGACATCTACCACCCCACTCCCACTATCAGATTAGAGCCATATGGGAGCCTAGACATCTACCACCCCACTACCACTATCAAATTAGAGCCATAAGGGAGACTAGACATCTACCACACCACTACCACTATAAAATTAGAGCCATAAGGGAGACTAGACATCTACCACCCCACTACCACTATCAAATTAGAGCCATAAGGGAGACTAGACATCTACCATCCCACTACCACTATCAGATTAGAGCCATAAGGGAGACTAGACATGTACCACCCTACTACCAGATTAGAGCCATAAGGGAGACTAGACATCTACCACCCCACTACCACTATCAAATTAGAGCCATAAGGGAGACTAGACATCTACCCCCCCACTACCACTATCAGATTAGAGCCATAAGGGAGACTAGACATCTACCACCCCACTACCACTATACAATTAGAGCCATAAGGGAGCCTAGACATCTACCACCCCACTACCACTATCAGATTAGAGCCATAAGGGAGCCTAGACATCTACCACCCCACTACCAATATCAGATTAGAGCCATAAGGGAGACAAGACATCTACCACCCTACTACCCCTATCAGATTAAGGCCGTAAGGGAGACTAGACATCTACCAACCCACTACCACTATCAGATTAGAGCCATAAGGGAGACTAGACATCTACCACCCCACTACCACTACCAGATTAGAGCCATAAGGGAGACTAGGCATCTACCACCCCACTACCACTATCAGATTAGAGCCATAAGGGAGACTAGACATCTACCACCCCACCATCAGATTAGAGCCATAAAGGAGACTAGACATCTACCACCCCACTACCACTATCAAATTAGAGCTATAAGGGAGACTAGACATCTACCACCCGACTACCACTATCAGATTAGAGCCATAAGGGAAACTAGACATCTCCCACCCCACTATCAGATTAGAGCCACAAGGGAGACTAGACATATACCACCCCACTACCACTATCAGAATTAGAGCCATAAGGGAGCCTAGACATCTACCACCCCACTACCAATATCAGATTAGAGCCATAAGGGAGACTAGACATCTACCACCCTACTACCCCTATCAGATTAGAGTCATAAGGGAGCCTAGACATCTACCACCCCACTACCACTATCAGATTAGAGCCATAAGGGAGACTAGATATCTACCACCCCACTACCACTACCAAATTAGAGCCATAAAGGAGACTAGACATCTACCACCCCACTACCACTACCAGATTAGAGCCATAAGGGAGACTAGACATCTACCACCCCACTCCCACTATCAGATTAGAGCCATATGGGAGCCTAGACATCTACCACCCCACTACCACTATCAAATTAGAGCCATAAGGGAGACTAGACATCTACCACCCCACTACCACTATCAAATTAGAGCCATAAGGGAGACTAGACATCTACCACCCCACTACCACTATCAAATTAGAGCCATAAGGGAGACTAGACATCTACCATCCCACTACCACTATCAGATTAGAGCCATAAGGGAGACTAGACATGTACCACCCTACTACCAGATTAGAGCCATAAGGGAGACTAGACATCTACCACCCCACTACCACTATCAAATTAGAGCCATAAGGGAGACTAGACATCTACCCCCCCACTACCACTATCAGATTAGAGCCATAAGGGAGACTAGACATCTACCACCCCACTACCACTATACAATTAGAGCCATAAGGGAGCCTAGACAACTACCACCCCACTACGACTATCAGATTAGAGCCATAAGGGAGCCTAGACATCTACCACCCCACTACCAATATCAGATTAGAGCCATAAGGGAGACAAGACATCTACCACCCTACTACCCCTATCAGATTAAGGCCGTAAGGGAGACTAGACATCTACCAACCCACTACCACTATCAGATTAGAGCCATAAGGGAGACTAGACATCTACCACCCCACTACCACTACCAGATTAGAGCCATAAGGGAGACTAGGCATCTACCACCCCACTACCACTATCAGATTAGAGCCATAAGGGAGACTAGACATCTACCACCCCACCATCAGATTAGAGCCATAAAGGAGACTAGACATCTACCACCCCACTACCACTATCAAATTAGAGCTATAAGGGAGACTAGACATCTACCACCCGACTACCACTATCAGATTAGAGCCATAAGGGAAACTAGACATCTCCCACCCCACTATCAGATTAGAGCCACAAAGGAGACTAGACATCTACCACCCCACTACCACTATCAAATTAGAGCCATACGGGAGACTAGACATCTACCCCCCCCCCCCCCCACTAACACTATCAGATTACAGCCATAAGGGAGACTAGACATATACCACCCCACTACCACTATCAGAATTAGAGCCATAAGGGAGCCTAGACATCTACCACCCCACTACCAATATCAGATTAGAGCCATAAGGGAGACTAGACATCTACCACCCTACTACCCCTATCAGATTAAGGCCATAAGGGAGACTAGACATCTACCACCCCACTACCACTACCAGATTAGAGCCATAAGGGAGACTAGGCATCTACCACCCCACTACCACTATCAGATTAGAGCCATAAGGGAGACTAGACATCTACCACCCCACTATCAGATTAGAGCCATAAAGGAGACTAGACATCTACCACCCCACTACCACTATCAAATTAGAGCTATATGGGAGACTAGACATCTTCCACCCCACTACCACTATCAGATTAGAGCCATAAGGGAGACTAGACATCTCCCACCCCACTATCAGATTAGAGCCACAAAGGAGACTAGACATCTACCACCCCACTACCACTATCAAATTAGAGCCATAAGGGAGACTAGACATCTACCACCCCACTACCACTATGAGATTAGAGCCATAAGGGAGACTAGACATCTACCACCCCACTACCACTATCAAATTGGAGCCATAAGGGAGACTAGACATCTACCACCCCACTAACACTATCAGATTAAGGCCATAAGGGAGACTAGACATCTACCACCCCACTTCCACTATCAGATTAGAGCCATAAGGGAGACTAAACATCTACCACCCCACTACCACTATCAGATTAGAGCCATGAGGGAGACTAGACATCTACCACCCCACTACCACTATCAAATTAGAGCCATAAGGGAGACTAGACATCTACCACCCCACTACCACTATCAAATTAGAGCCATAAGGGAGACTAGACATCTACCACCCCACTACCACTATCAGATTAGAGCCATAAGGGAGACTAGACATCTACCACCCTACTATCAGATTAGAGCCGTAAAGGAGACTAGACATCTACCACCCCACTACCACTCTCAGATTAGAGCCATAAGGGAGAATAGACATCTACCACCCAACTACCACTACCAGATTAGAGCCATAAGGGAGACTAGACATCTACCACCCCACTACCACTATCAGATTAGAGCCATAAGGGAACCTAGACATCTACCACCCAAATACTACTATCAGATTAGAGCCATAAGGGAGACTAGATATCTACCACACCACTACCATTATCAAATTAGAGCCATAAGGGAGACTAGACATCTACCACCCCACTACCACTATCAGATTAGAGCCATAAGGGAGACTAGACATCTACCACCCCACTACCACTACCAGATTAGAGCCATAAGGGAGAATAGACATCTACCACCCCACTACCACTATCAGATTAGAGCCATTAGGGAGACTAGACATCTACCACCCCACTATCAGATTAGAGCCATAAGGGAGACTAGACATCTACCACCCCACTACCACTATCAAATTAGAGCTATAAGGGAGACTAGACATCTACCACCCCACTACCACTATCAGATTAGAGCCATCAGGGAGAATAGACATCTACCACCCCACTACCACTATCAAATTAGAGCCATAAGGGAGACTAGACATCTACCACCCCACTAACACTATCAGATTAAGGCCATAAGGGAGACTAGACATCTACCACCCCACTATCAGATTAGAGCCATAAGGGAGACTAGACATCTACCACCCCACTACCACTATCAGATTAGAGCCATAAGGGAGACTAAACATCTACTACCCCACTACCACTATCAGATTAGAGCCATGAGGGAGACTAGACATCTACCACCCCACTACCACTATCAAATTAGAGCCATAAGGGAGACTAGACATCTACCACCCCACTACCACTATCAAATTAGAGCCATAAGGGAGACTAGACATCTACCACCCCACTACCACTATCAGATTAGAGCCATAAGGGAGACTAGACATCTACCACCCCACTATCAGATTAGAGCCGTAAAGGAGACTAGACATCTACCACCACACTACCACTATCAGATTAGACCATAAGGGAGAATAGACATCTACCACCCGACTACCACTACCAGATTAGAGCCATAAGGGAGACTAGACATCTACCACCCCACTACCACTATCAGATTAGAGCCATAAGGGAACCTAGACATCTACCACCCCAATACTACTATCAGATTAGAGCCATAAGGGAGACTAGATATCTACCACACCACTACCACTATCAAATTAGAGCCATAAGGGAGACTAGACATCTACCACCCCACTACCACTATCAGATTAGAGCCATAAGGGAGACTAGACATCTACCACCCCACTACCACTACCAGATTAGAGCCATAAGGGAGAATAGACATCTACCACCCCACTACCACTATCAAATTAGAGCCATAAGGGAGACTAGACATCTACCACCCCACTATCAGATTAGAGCCATAAGGGAGACTAGACATCTACCACCCCACTACCACTATCAAATTAGAGCTATAAGGGAGACTAGACATCTACCACCCCACTACCACTATCAGATTAGAGCCATAAGGGAGAATAGATATCTACCACCCCACTACCACTATCAAATTAGAGCCATAAGGGAGACTAGACATCTACCACCCCACTACCACTATGAGATTAGAGCCATAAGGGAGACTAGACATCTACCACCCCACTACCACTGCCAGATTAGAGCCATAAGGGAGACTAGACATCTACCACCCCACTACCACTATCAAATTAGAGCCATAAGGGAGCCTAGACATCTACCACCCCACTACCACTATAAGATTAGAGCCATAAGGGAGACTAGACATCTACCACCCCACTACCACCATCAGATTAGAGCCATAAGGGAGACTAGATATCTACCGCCCCACTACCACCATCAGATTAGAGCCATAAGGGAGACCTGACATCTACCACCCCACTACCACTATAAAATTAGAGCCATAAGGGAGCCTAGACATCTACCACCCCACTACCACTATCAAATTAGAGCCATAAGGGAGCCTAGACATCTACCACCCCACTACCACTATCAGATTAGAGCCATAAGGGAGACTAGACATCTACCACCCCACTACCATTATAAAATTACAGCCATAAGGGAGCCTAGACATCTACCACCCCACTACCACTATCAAATTAGAGCCATAAGGGAGCCTAGACATCTACCACCCCACTACCACTATCAGATTAGAGCCATAAAGGAGACTAGACATCTACCACCCCACTAACACTATCAGATTAAGGCCATAAGGGAGACTAGACATCTACCACCCCACTATCAGATTAGAGCCATAAGGGAGACTAGACATCTACCACCCCACTACCACTATCAGATTAGAGCCATGAGGGAGACTAGACATCTACCACCCCACTACCACTATCAGATTAGAGCCATAACGGAGACTAGACATCTACCACCCCACTATCCCTATCAGATTAGAGCCATAAGGGAGACTAGACATCTACCACCCCACTATCAGATTAGAGCCATAAGGGAGCCTAGACATCTACCACCCCACTACCACTATCAAATTAGAGCCATAAGGGAGCCTAGACATCTACCACCCCACTACCACTATCAGATTAGAGCCATAAGGGAGACTAAACATCTACCACCCCACTACCACTATCAGATTAGAGCCATGAGGGAGACTAGACATCTACAACCCCTCTACCACTATCAAATTAGAGCCATAAGGGAGACTAGACATCTACCACCCCACTACCACTATCAGATTAGAGCCATAAGGGAGAATAGACATCTACCACCCCACTACCACTATCAAATTAGAGCCATAAGGGAGACTAGACATCTACCACCCCACTACCACTATGAGATTAGAGCCATAAGGGAGACTAGACATCTACCACCCCACTACCACTATCAGATTGGAGCCATAAGGGAGACTAGACATCTACCACCCCACTACCACTATCAAATTAGAGCCATAAGGGAGCCTAGACATCTACCACCCCACTACCACTATCAGATTAGAGCCGTAAGGGAGACTAGACATCTACCACACCACTACCACCATCAGATTAGAGCCATAAGGGAGACCTGACATCTACCACCCCACTACCACTATCAGATTAGAGCCATAAGGGAGACTAGACATCTACCACCCCACTACCACTATCAAATTAGAGCCATAAGGGAGCCTAGACATCTACCACCCCACTACCACTATCAGATTAGAGCCACAAGGGAGACTAGACATCTACCACCCCACTATCAGATTAGAGCCATAAAGGAGACTAGACATCTACCACCCCACTACCACTATCAGATTAGAGCCATAAGGGAGACTAGACATCTACCACCCGACTACCACTATCAGATTAGAGCCATAAGGGAGCCTAGACATCTACCACCCCACTACCACTATCAGATTAGAGCCATAAGGGAGACTAGATATCTACCACCCCACTACCACTACCAGATTAGAGCCATAAAGGAGACTAGACATCTACCACCCCACTACCACTACCAGATTAGAGCCATAAGGGAGACTAGACATCTACCACCCCACTCCCACTATCAGATTAGAGCCATATGGGAGCCTAGACATCTACCACCCCACTACCACTATCAAATTAGAGCCATAAGGGAGACTAGACATCTACCACACCACTACCACTATAAAATTAGAGCCATAAGGGAGACTAGACATCTACCACCCCACTACCACTATCAAATTAGAGCCATAAGGGAGACTTGACATCTACCATCCCACTACCACTATCAGATTAGAGCCATAAGGGAGTCTAGACATCTACCACCCCACTATCAGATTAGAGCCATAAGGGAGACTAGACATCTACCACCCCACTACCACTAAAGGATTAGAGCCATAAGGGAGACTAGACATCTACCAACCCACTACCACTATAGAATTAGAGCCATAAGGGAGCCTAGAAATCTACCACCCTAATACCACTATCAAATTAGAGCCATAAGGGAGCCTAGACATCTACCACCCCACTACCACTATCAGATTAGAGCCATAAGGGAGACTAGACATCTACCACCCCACTACCACTATAAAATTAGAGCCATAAGGGAGCCTAGACATCTACCACCCCACTACCACTATCAGATTAGAGCCATAAGGGAGCCTAGACATCTACCAACCCACTACCAATATCAGATTAGAGCCATAAGGGAGACAAGACATCTACCACCCTACTACCCCTATCAGATTAAGGCCATAAGGGAGACTAGACATCTACCACCCCACTACCACTATCAGATTAGAGCCATAAGGGAGACTAGACATCTACCACCCCACTACCACTACCAGATTAGAGCCATAAGGGAGACTAGGCATCTACCACCCCACTACCACTATCAGATTAGAGCCATAAGGGAGACTAGACATCTACCACCCCACTATCAGATTAGAGCCATAAAGGAGACTAGACATCTACCACCCCACTACCACTATCAAAATAGAGCTATAAGGGAGACTAGACATCTACCACCCCACTACCACTATCAGATTAGAGCCATAAGGGAGACTAGACTTCTACCACCCCAATACCACTATCAGATTAGAGCCATAAGGGAGACTAGACACCTACCACCCCACTATCAGATTAGAGCCATAAGGGAGACTAGACATCTACCACCCCACTAACACTATCAGATTAAGGCCATAAGGGAGACTAGACATCTACCACCCCACTATCAGATTAGAGCCATAAGGGAGACTAGACATCTACCACCCCACTACCACTATCAGATTAGAGCCATAAGGGAGACTAAACATCTACCACCGCACTACCACTATCAGATTAGAGCCATGAGGGAGACTAGACATCGACCACCCCACTACCACCATCAGATTAGAGCCATAAGGGAGACCTGACATCTACCACCCCACTACCATTATAAAATTACAGCCATAAGGGAGCCTAGACATCTACCACCCCACTACCACTATCAAATTAGAGCCATAAGGGAGCCTAGACATCTACCACCCCACTACAACTATCAGATTAGAGCCATAAGGGAGACTAGACATCTACCACCCCACTAACACTATCAGATTAAGGCCATAAGGGAGACTAGACATCTACCACCCCACTATCAGATTAGAGCCATAAGGGAGACTAGACATCTACCACCCCACTACCACTATCAGATTAGAGCCATAAGGGAGACTAAACATCTACCACCCCACTACCACTATCAGATTAGAGCCATGAGGGAGACTAGACATCTACCACCCCACTACCACTATCAAATTAGAGCCATAACGGAGACTAGACATCTACCACCCCACTATCCCTATCAGGTTAGAGCCATAAGGGAGACTAGACATCTACCACCCCACTATCAGATTAGAGCCATAAGGGAGCCTAGACATCTACCACCCCACTACCACTATCAAATTAGAGCCATAAGGGAGCCTAGACATCTACCACCCCACTACCACTATCAGATTAGAGCCATGAGGGAGACTAAACATCTACCACCCCACTACCACTATCAGATTAGAGCCATAAGGGAGACTAGACATCTACAACCCCTCTACCACTATCAAATTAGAGCCATAAGGGAGACTAGACATCTACCACCCCACTACCACTATCAGATTAGAGCCATAAGGGAGAATAGACATCTACCACCCCACTACCACTATCAAATTAGAGCCATGAGGGAGACTAGACATCTACCACCCCACTACCACTATGAGATTAGAGCCATAAGGGAGACTAGACATCTACCACCCCACTACCACTATCAGATTGGAGCCATAAGGGAGACTAGACATCTACCACCCCACTACCACTATCAACTTAGAGCCATAAGGGAGCCTAGACATCTACCACCCCACTACCACTATCAGATTAGAGCCGTAAGGGAGACTAGACATCTACCACCCCACTACCACCATCAGATTAGAGCCATAAGGGAGACCTGACATCTACCACCCCACTACCACTATAAAATTAGAGCCATAAGGGAGACTAGACATCTACCACCCCACTACCACTATCAAATTAGAGCCATAAGGGAGCCTAGACATCTACCACCCCACTACCACTATCAGATTAGAGCCACAAGGGAGACTAGACATCTACCACCCCACTATCAGATTAGAGCCATAAAGGAGACTAGACATCTACCACCCCACTACCACTATCAGATTAGAGCCATAAGGGAGACTAGACATCTACCACCCGACTACCACTATCAGATTAGAGCCATAAGGGAGCCTAGACATCTACCACCCCACTACCACTATCAGATTAGAGCCATAAGGGAGACTAGATATCTACCACCCCACTACCACTACCAGATTAGAGCAATAAAGGAGACTAGACATCTACCACCCCACTACCACTACCAGATTAGAGCCATAAGGGAGACTAGACATCTACCACCCCACTCCCACTATCAGATTAGAGCCATATGGGAATCTAGACATCTACCACCCCACAACCACTATCAAATTAGAGCCATAAGGGAGACTAGACATCTACCACACCACTACCACTATAAAATTAGAGCCATAAGGGAGACTAGACATCTACCACCCCACTACCACTATCAAATTAGAGCCATAAGGGAGACTAGACATCTACCATCCCACTACCACTATCAGATTAGAGCCATAAGGGAGTCTAGACATCTACCACCCCACTATCAGATTAGAGCCATAAGGGAGACTAGACATCTACCATCCCACTACCACTAAAGGATTAGAGCCATAAGGGAGACTAGACATCTACCAACCCACTACCACTTTAAAATTAGAGCCATAAGGGAGCCTAGAAATCTACCACCCTAATACCACTATCAGATTAGAGCCATAAGGGAGCCTAGACATCTACCACCCCACTACCACTATCAGATTAGAGCCATAAGGGAGACTAGACATCTACCACCCCACTACCACTATAAAATTAGAGCCATAAGGGAGCCTAGACATCTACCACCCCACTACCACTATCAGATTAGAGCCATAAGGGAGCCTAGACATCTACCAACCCACTACCAATATCAGATTAGAGCCATAAGGGAGACAAGACATCTACCACCCTACTACCCCTATCAGATTAAGGCCATAAGGGAGACTAGACATCTACCACCCCAATACCACTATCAGATTAGAGCCATAAGGGAGACTAGACATCTACCACCCCACTATCAGATTAGAGCCATAAGGGAGACTAGACATCTACCACCCCACTAACACTATCAGATTAAGGCCATAAGGGAGACTAGACATCTACCACCCCACTATCAGATTAGAGCCATAAGGGAGAGTAGACATCTACCACCCCACTACCACTATCAGATTAGAGCCATAAGGGAGACTAAACATCTACCACCGCACTACCACTATCAGAATAGAGCCATGAGGGAGACTAGACATCGACCACCCCACTACCACCATCAGATTAGAGCCATAAGGGAGACCTGACATCTACCACCCCACTACCATTATAAAATTACAGCCATAAGGGAGCCTAGACATCTACCACCCCACTACCACTATCAAATTAGAGCCATAAGGGAGCCTAGACATCTACCACCCCACTACAACTATCAGATTAGAGCCATAAGGGAGACTAGACATCTACCACCCCACTAACACTATCAGATTAAGGCCATAAGGGAGACTAGACATCTACCACCCCACTATCAGATTAGAGCCATAAGGGAGACTAGACATCTACCACCCCACTACCACTATCAGATTAGAGCCATAAGGGAGACTAAACATCTACCACCCCACTACCACTATCAGATTAGAGCCATGAGGGAGACTAGACATCTACCACCCCACTACCACTATCAAATTAGAGCCATAACGGAGACTAGACATCTACCACCCCACTATCCCTATCAGGTTAGAGCCATAAGGGAGACTAGACATCTACCACCCCACTATCAGATTAGAGCCATAAGGGAGCCTAGACATCTACCACCCCACTACCACTATCAAATTAGAGCCATAAGGGAGCCTAGACATCTACCACCCCACTACCACTATCAGATTAGAGCCATGAGGGAGACTAAACATCTACCACCCCACTACCACTATCAGATTAGAGCCATAAGGGAGACTAGACATCTACAACCCCTCTACCACTATCAAATTAGAGCCATAAGGGAGACTAGACATCTACCACCCCACTACCACTATCAGATTAGAGCCATAAGGGAGAATAGACATCTACCACCCCACTACCACTATCAAATTAGAGCCATGAGGGAGACTAGACATCTACCACCCCACTACCACTATGAGATTAGAGCCATAAGGGAGACTAGACATCTACCACCCCACTACCACTATCAGATTGGAGCCATAAGGGAGACTAGACATCTACCACCCCACTACCACTATCAACTTAGAGCCATAAGGGAGCCTAGACATCTACCACCCCACTACCACTATCAGATTAGAGCCGTAAGGGAGACTAGACATCTACCACCCCACTACCACCATCAGATTAGAGCCATAAGGGAGACCTGACATCTACCACCCCACTACCACTATAAAATTAGAGCCATAAGGGAGACTAGACATCTACCACCCCACTACCACTATCAAATTAGAGCCATAAGGGAGCCTAGACATCTACCACCCCACTACCACTATCAGATTAGAGCCACAAGGGAGACTAGACATCTACCACCCCACTATCAGATTAGAGCCATAAAGGAGACTAGACATCTACCACCCCACTACCACTATCAGATTAGAGCCATAAGGGAGACTAGACGTCTACCACCCGACTACCACTATCAGATTAGAGCCATAAGGGAGCCTAGACATCTACCACCCCACTACCACTATCAGATTAGAGCCATAAAGGAGACTAGACATCTACCACCCTACTACCCCTATCAGATTAAGGCCGTAAGGGAGACTAGACATCTACCAACCCACTACCACTATCAGATTAGAGCCGTAAGGGAGACTAGACATCTACCACCCCACTACCACCATCAGATTAGAGCCATAAGGGAGACCTGACATCTACCACCCCACTACCACTATAAAATTAGAGCCATAAGGGAGACTAGACATCTACCACCCCACTACCACTATCAAATTAGAGCCATAAGGGAGCCTAGACATCTACCACCCCACTACCACTATCAGATTAGAGCCACAAGGGAGACTAGACATCTACCACCCCACTATCAGATTAGAGCCATAAAGGAGACTAGACATCTACCACCCCACTACCACTATCAAATTAGAGCCATAAGGGAGCCTAGACATCTACCACCCCACTACCACTATCAGATTAGAGCCATAAGGGAGACTAGACATCTACCACCCGACTACCACTATCAGATTAGAGCCATAAGGGAGCCTAGACATCTACCACCCCACTACCACTATCAGATTAGAGCCATAAGGGAGACTAGATATCTACCACCCCACTACCACTACCAGATTAGAGCAATAAAGGAGACTAGACATCTACCACCCCACTACCACTACCAGATTAGAGCCATAAGGGAGACTAGACATCTACCACCCCACTCCCACTATCAGATTAGAAACATATGGGAGCCTAGACATCTACCACCCCACTACCACTATCAAATTAGAGCCATAAGGGAGACTAGACATCTACCACACCACTACCACTATAAAATTAGAGCCATAAGGGAGACTAGACATCTACCACCCCACTACCACTATCAAATTAGAGCCATAAGGGAGACTAGACATCTACCATCCCACTACCACTATCAGATTAGAGCCATAAGGGAGTCTAGACATCTACCACCCCACTATCAGATTAGAGCCATAAGGGAGACTAGACATCTACCATCCCACTACCACTAAAGGATTAGAGCCATAAGGGAGACTAGACATCTACCAACCCACTACCACTTTAAAATTAGAGCCATAAGGGAGCCTAGAAATCTACCACCCTAATACCACTATCAGATTAGAGCCATAAGGGAGCCTAGACATCTACCACCCCACTACCACTATCAGATTAGAGCCATAAGGGAGACTAGACATCTACCACCCCACTACCACTATAAAATTAGAGCCATAAGGGAGCCTAGACATCTACCACCCCACTACCACTATCAGATTAGAGCCATAAGGGAGCCTAGACATCTACCAACCCACTACCAATATCAGATTAGAGCCATAAGGGAGACAAGACATCTACCACCCTACTACCCCTATCAGATTAAGGCCATAAGGGAGACTAGACATCTACCACCCCAATACCACTATCAGATTAGAGCCATAAGGGAGACTAGACATCTACCACCCCACTATCAGATTAGAGCCATAAGGGAGACTAGACATCTACCACCCCACTAACACTATCAGATTAATGCCATAAGGGAGACTAGACATCTACCACCCCACTATCAGATTAGAGCCATAAGGGAGAGTAGACATCTACCACCCCACTACCACTATCAGATTAGAGCCATAAGGGAGACTAAACATCTACCACCGCACTACCACTATCAGAATAGAGCCATGAGGGAGACTAGACATCGACCACCCCACTACCACCATCAGATTAGAGCCATAAGGGAGACCTGACATCTACCACCCCACTACCATTATAAAATTACAGCCATAAGGGAGCCTAGACATCTACCACCCCACTACCACTATCAAATTAGAGCCATAAGGGAGCCTAGACATCTACCACCCCACTACAACTATCAGATTAGAGCCATAAGGGAGACTAGACATCTACCACCCCACTAACACTATCAGATTAAGGCCATAAGGGAGACTAGACATCTACCACCCCACTATCAGATTAGAGCCATAAGGGAGACTAGACATCTACCACCCCACTACCACTATCAGATTAGAGCCATAAGGGAGACTAAACATCTACCACCCCACTACCACTATCAGATTAGAGCCATGAGGGAGACTAGACATCTACCACCCCACTACCACTATCAAATTAGAGCCATAACGGAGACTAGACATCTACCACCCCACTATCCCTATCAGGTTAGAGCCATAAGGGAGACTAGACATCTACCACCCCACTATCAGATTAGAGCCATAAGGGAGCCTAGACATCTACCACCCCACTACCACTATCAAATTAGAGCCATAAGGGAGCCTAGACATCTACCACCCCACTACCACTATCAGATTAGAGCCATGAGGGAGACTAAACATCTACCACCCCACTACCACTATCAGATTAGAGCCATAAGGGAGACTAGACATCTACAACCCCTCTACCACTATCAAATTAGAGCCATAATCGAGACTAGACATCTACCACCCCACTACCACTATCAGATTAGAGCCATAAGGGAGAATAGACATCTACCACCCCACTACCACTATCAAATTAGAGCCATGAGGGAGACTAGACATCTACCACCCCACTACCACTATGAGATTAGAGCCATAAGGGAGACTAGACATCTACCACCCCACTACCACTATCAGATTGGAGCCATAAGGGAGACTAGACATCTACCACCCCACTACCACTATCAACTTAGAGCCATAAGGGAGCCTAGACATCTACCACCCCACTACCACTATCAGATTAGAGCCGTAAGGGAGACTAGACATCTACCACCCCACTACCACCATCAGATTAGAGCCATAAGGGAGACCTGACATCTACCACCCCACTACCACTATAAAATTAGAGCCATAAGGGAGACTAGACATCTACCACCCCACTACCACTATCAAATTAGAGCCATAAGGGAGCCTAGACATCTACCACCCCACTACCACTATCAGATTAGAGCCACAAGGGAGACTAGACATCTACCACCCCACTATCAGATTAGAGCCATAAAGGAGACTAGACATCTACCACCCCACTACCACTATCAGATTAGAGCCATAAGGGAGACTAGACGTCTACCACCCGACTACCACTATCAGATTAGAGCCATAAGGGAGCCTAGACATCTACCACCCCACTACCACTATCAGATTAGAGCCATAAAGGAGACTAGACATCTACCACCCTACTACCCCTATCAGATTAAGGCCGTAAGGGAGACTAGACATCTACCAACCCACTACCACTATCAGATTAGAGCCATAAGGGAGACTAGACATCTACCACCCCACTACCACTACCAGATTAGAGCCATAAGGGAGACTAGGCATCTACCACCCCACTACCACTATCAGATTAGAGCCATAAGGGAGACTAGACATCTACCACCCCACCATCAGATTAGAGCCATAAAGGAGACTAGACATCTACCACCCCACTACCACTATCAAATTAGAGCTATAAGGGAGACTAGACATCTACCACCCGACTACCACTATCAGATTAGAGCCATAAGGGAAACTAGACATCTCCCACCCCACTATCAGATTAGAGCCACAAAGGAGACTAGACATCTACCACCCCACTACCACTATCAAATTAGAGCCATACGGGAGACTAGACATCTACCCCCCCCCCCCCCCCACTAACACTATCAGATTACAGCCATAAGGGAGACTAGACATATACCACCCCACTACCACTATCAGAATTAGAGCCATAAGGGAGCCTAGACATCTACCACCCCACTACCAATATCAGATTAGAGCCATAAGGGAGCCTAGACATCTACCACCCTACTACCCCTATCAGATTAAGGCCATAAGGGAGACTAGACATCTACCACCCCACTACCACTACCAGATTAGAGCCATAAGGGAGACTAGGCATCTACCACCCCACTACCACTATCAGATTAGAGCCATAAGGGAGACTAGACATCTACCACCCCACTATCAGATTAGAGCCATAAAGGAGACTAGACATCTACCACCCCACTACCACTATCAAATTAGAGCTATATGGGAGACTAGACATCTTCCACCCCACTACCACTATCAGATTAGAACCATAAGGGAGACTAGACATCTCCCACCCCACTATCAGATTAGAGCCACAAAGGAGACTAGACATCTACCACCCCACTACCACTATCAAATTAGAGCCATAAGGGAGACTAGACATCTACCACCCCACTACCACTATGAGATTAGAGCCATAAGGGAGACTAGACATCTACCACCCCACTACCACTATCAAATTGGAGCCATAAGGGAGACTAGACATCTACCACCCCACTAACACTATCAGATTAAGGCCATAAGGGAGACTAGACATCTACCACCCCACTTCCACTATCAGATTAGAGCCATAAGGGAGACTAAACATCTACCACCCCACTACCACTATCAGATTAGAGCCATGAGGGAGACTAGACATCTACCACCCCACTACCACTATCAAATTAGAGCCATAAGGGAGACTAGACATCTACCACCCCACTACCACTATCAAATTAGAGCCATAAGGGAGACTAGACATCTACCACCCCACTACCACTATCAGATTAGAGCCATAAGGGAGACTAGACATCTACCACCCTACTATCAGATTA